>NC_088712.1:12266641-12556641 GCF_963576615.1 Watersipora subatra
CTATACTGGTAAAATTAACAGTTCAAAAGCAAATGTAATGACGGAGTTTGGCAGTTTGTTATGGATGACTAATACTGATGGTAGTTCAAGCCAACAATGGTGATCCAGGGTGACAGTTTAGCAACACATTGCATTACATAATGTAGCTAAGTCTGTCCCTGCTAGTTTGAGGATAAAAATTTGATCTTTTGGTCAAATCGATAAATTGTATGAATTTGATACTATTAAACAGTGACACTGATTGACAAGATAATGAGAGTGACCCAACTGTTTTCATGATGGCATTGCGGTATGTTGCTATGATGTTACAGAATGAAACCTTACAGTAATTAGTTCACGCATAATATCTTTGAGCATCAATCCTATTAAAGACATGACATTAAAAATGTAAAAACAACTTTTTGTTGCCATTTGAAAAACAATTTTTAATGAAACCAGAAAGTGATATTATATTACAAAATATGAAATGCAAACTATACCAAAAAACCGCACAATTTGGACTGTCATCCAAGTGTTAGTCAATTGATGATAGATGACTCACATGCTAATGGTAGTTTGAACAAATAATGCTGATGAAATGTAGCAGTTGAACAATGAATTCTATTAAAATGAATAGAATGAAATAAAACATGTCACTTGTCACATTGCTGTTGATTTTCTAGGTTAACTCTTTCAAGCTTCGGCTTCCATTGAAAAGTATGAGTGTAAATTGCACTCAAAAGGACACAATTTATGCTATTTAATTTACTACAAATGCCGTAGCTTTTTGAACAGAAGCAAACTGAATTTATAGTTTAAACTATGAATTGTTGAAACTTTGATTTTTTAAATAATTGCTTGGCATAAGGTAAGAGGTGGAAAAAGAAATAAGTCCAAAGTTAAAGGGAGGTGCAGCAAAGGGATGAAAAAGCCACATGCGGCTTCGGAGCTGCGGGTTGCTGATTCTTGGTCTAATATTTAGTGGTACCAGTTGACTGCAAAATTTCCTCCCTACGATGTAATTAATCTGACTTAAAATTCTTGAGCTTAAGCTTTCAATAAATAAATATATTTATTGAAATAATATATTGGATGAATATATTGGATTTATATATTGCTTTCAAGCAATAAATAAATCCAATTTATTCATCATTTATATTCGTTTCACACATTGTCAAAGCGCACGCATTGTCACTTGAAACATCTAAACATCACTAATTCAAAAATAATTATCCCGATGTCTGTGTGGGGTGTGTCTAGTCAACATTAAAATGCTAACATTTTATTTTTTACAATAAAAAACATTTTTTGCAATTGCAAATGCTGAGTAATCAAACTGTCTGAACTAACCCCAAAGAGTTTTCAGTTTTACTCTTAGCTCCATTTGAAATTTGATCTAGATAATAACACAAATCTGTTTTATTTGCACTTCTGTGTGCCCTTTCTTATAACATCTAAAAATATTGATCTAAATTCTGTCTGAACTAATAAAGAACTTTAAACTCTACTTTCAGCTCAATTTAAAGCATAACATAGATAATGACACAAAGCTGTTTCATTTGCATTTCCGTGGGCTTTAAAAAAATTAACACAACACAGTTGCATTCGTGATTTGGAACAAACTTCTAAAAAGCATGAATGCAACATTTTTTGATTCATACATGAGAAGATAACTGCTATTTCTACTTTTTCAAATTTTTTAAAAATCACTACTATATTACTTTCAAAACCCAGTTACTGCATTGCATTGTGAATATGAGATGTACTGCAGTCTGCAATGATCAAACTCCTCATGAAAAGTCGGTTTATACCTGCACTCTCCTATCACATATTAAAATATTGATCTAAACTGTCTGGCTGACTTTAAAAAAACTCTATGATTAAATTTAAACAACTCTTTTCGGACTCCGACATTTGACTGTGTTAACAGGGAAAATTTGCAGCTATAGTTAGACAAAGCTCATAATTTAAAGTATATAAAATTTGAGCTAGGCCAAAAAAAACTTTTCAAAAACAGCAAAAGTTCGCATTATTCTTGCGTTAAATTCTACTCGTATAATTAATTATTCAATTGATCATATAAAGGTCAAAGAATAAATTTGGAATTATGCCATTTTGTACCATATTTTAGTTCCAAGAGTAAGCTGGGCAAAAAGTTTTTGCAATAGTATAGCTTGAACTAGGTCAGATACATCTCATTTTAAAAAGGTGTACTGAATAAACTACAATATGTTAGATGATACATTTTCAAATAAGTCTGCGCAAGTGCATCAAAAAACCATTAACTGTGCATCTATTTTAAATTTATAATTTATATACCGTTGGCCTTTTATGTTAATATACATCTTTGAACTAAAGTCATGTATAAACGAAAAAAGGCCAACTATAAAAATGCAAAAAGCTGTGTGTTCGAAACCCTGGCACGGCAATATTTTTTTGTAATGCTTTTGGATTGAGTTCCTACATGCTGATGCAGATAAAGCAAATAATTGCCAAAATAGCTCTTCGCTGTGAAAAACTAATTGTTAGCAAATTATTTTTGACAAGACAAACCTCACACAGCCATAGAGTTGCCTCCCTCTGTTCATAGTTGTTTTTTCCTATTATATCTTTAAATATTGATCTGAACTGTCTGGCCGACCTTTCGAGAATTATCTTTTAATTATATTCACACAAACCTTGTTGGACTCTGACTTTCGGTCGTGTTAACAAGGCTGATAAGTGTCTATATTTATACAAGGCACCTCAATCAAGAATATATACCATATTTTTAGACCGAAAAGTGACTAAACTATTTAAATTACAGCAACTTGGCCAATGTTTCTTGTGTTAATTTTTATTATTTGTTGGAGCAACTAGTTGTGATAACCCGTTGCTAATGTCTTTCTTAGCAATGTTACCCTTAGGGGGCTTCTTCTGTTTAAGCCAATGTTTGTAGAACTGTTTTTTTACCACAAGATTTAATACTGCGATAACGAGACAGTGGTTGTATTTAAGAACAGTATATTTAACGATCCATATTATGTATTGAGAATGTATCATAGTATGTATGTATGTTGAACTACAGACTCCTCACAAACATGATGGGGTTCCCTTATATAGGAGAGAATGACTTGCATAAAATATGTGTGGCATGAGTCAAACACAAGATACAAAAAGGTTGCAGAATAATATTTACACAATTAATTTTGTTCCAGGCGCACAGACAAAGATAAGCAAGCGGATGCGGACAGATAATTAGCGTAGTTGGAATGTTTATGGAGGCTGACACGAATGGTGACACAGACAGTCTTGGCAGGAAAAGATGTTGGTCTTGTAGTAATTGTCAGATGTCAAATGATGAACTGTTATAAAAAATGTTACGTTCTTATCTTTTGTGTATACTAAAATAACAACTTAATGTATAAAAGATATGTAACTCTGACATGAGAGTTGTTCTGACATTGGTATGTAGAAACCGCAGCTAGGCAGAAGCAAGATGAAACTAGGTCATAGTCAAGATACAGGTATCTTACATAGTAATCAATTTATATAACTTGATTTATGCTATTTGGACCTTGTTCTATGACAGATTTTAGATTGCCATAAGTTTCTTTGGCATTGGCAATTTTTAAAGTAGGTCAAATGATCAATTGCAGAGTAACAACAAGGTTGGTGTTTCATACTTTTTCATAGCAGTTTTTAAGTGAGCAGCGCAGGCGCCAGCGAGTCAGTTTAATTATTTTTGGCATCAGGCCTGTGTTACACAATCTCACTTACTCGTTAATGCGCCAACACTACCGCTAATCTTTAGCGGAACCAGTCGTCTGCAAAACTTTCTCCTTTTGATGTGAGCAATCTGTCTCAAATTCCTCAAGCCTAGACTTTCATTGAAAGTTGCGAGTTTAAACCACACTGAATAGAACCCAATTTATTCGTCGTTTATATCTGCTACACACATTGTCAATCGTTAAAAAGCCCTTAACTGCACATCTATTTTCAAAATAATCATCCGGATGACTGTGTGAGGTTTGTCTGGTCAAATTAAATTGCTCACCATTTGCTTTTAACAGCAAAGAACTATTTTGGCACTTACAAGAGCTATGTGTGTCAGCATGTACAAACTAAATAAAAAAAAAGGTATTGCCGTGCATGGATATCGAACACACAGCTTTTTCCATATTTACTGTTGGCCTTTTTTGTTAAGAATACAGTGTACAAAATTGTTTTTTTCACAGATTCGTAGAACCCAATTTGTTCATCGATTATATCCGCTAAACATATTGTCAAGCTTAGAAAAGCCATTTACTGTACATCTATTTTAAAAATAATCATTCAATTGACCGTGTGAAGTTTGTTTTGTCAAAATTAAATTGCTAACATTTTGTTTTTCTCGGCAAACAACTACTTTGGCAATTATCAGCGCTATGTGCATCAGCATGTAGGAACTAAATTCAGACGCATTGGAATAAGATATTGCGGTGCATGGGTATCGAACACTCAGCTTTTCGCATGTTTAATGTTTCCCTTTTTCATTAATACAATGTCTTTATTCCAAGCACATCATAACGCGGCTCTTGGCTTTACTATATAAATATTGTATTATAGATAATAACCGAAATTTTTTTGCTCCAATTTTTTGTGCGCCCATAAGAGCTCATCACAACAAAATAGCATTTAGGCAACTTTATTGAAAGCTTCTAAAGTTGTTTGTCAATTTGTTTTTCACAGCAAACAACTATTTTGATGAATATCAGCGTTATGTGCATCAGCATGTAGGAACTAAATCCAGAAGCATTGGAAAAAGATGTTGCGGTGCATGGGTTTCGAACCCACAGCTTTTTGCATCTATGATTTTACCCTTTTTTATTAAAACAATGACTTTATTCTAAACAAACCATGGTGCGACTCTAAGTTCCACTATAAAAATACGGTATCACAGAAAATAACAGAAAACTGTTCGCTTCAAACTTTTTATGCGACTTTAGGAGCTCATCACAATGAAGTAGCAATTATGCAAATTTTTTCAAAGCCTTCAAAGTTACCACAAATATTTCAAAAACTTGGTTACTGTAGCGATTTGTGAATCTGAGATGTCTGGTTGCTTGCTATGAGCAAACTCTTTTCGAAAACTCTGTTCATAGTCGCACTTTCCTATTATACCTTTAAATATTGATCTACATTTTCTGACTGACCTTTCAGGAATTATCTTTTAATTACATTCAAACAAACCTTTTTGTATTCTGACTTCCGATCGTGTGAACAAGGCTAATAAGTGTCTACATTTATACAAGGTTCCTCAATCAAGAATATATACCATATAGTTTAGACCGAAAAGTGACTAAACTATTTAAATTACAGCAACTTGTCCAATGTTTCTGGTGTTAATTTTTATTATTTGTTAGAGCAACCAGTAATCAATTTATATAACTTGATTTATGCTATTTGAACCTTGTTCTGTGACAGGTTTTAGATAGCCATAAGTTTCTTTGGCATTGGCAATTGTTAAAGTAGGTCAGATGATCAATTGCAGAATAACAACAAGGTTGGTGTTTCATACTTTTTCATAGCAGTTTTTAAGTGAGCAGCGCAGGCGCCAGCGAGTCAGTTTAATTATTTTTGGCATCAGGCCTGTGTTACACAATCTCACTTACTCGTTAATGTGCCAACACTACCGCTAATCTTTAGCGGAACCAGTCGTCTGCAAAACTTTCTCTTTTTGATGTGAGTAATCCGTCTCAAATTCCTTAAGGCTAGACTTTCATTGAAAGTTGGGAGTTTAAACCGCACTGAATAGAACCCAATTTATTTAGTGTTTATATTTGCTACACACATTGTCAAGCATTGAAAAGCCCTTAACTGCACATCTATTTTCAAAATAATCATCCAGATGACTGTGTGAGGTTTGTCTGGTCAAATTAAATTGCTCACCATTTGCTTTAACAGCAAAGAACTATTTTGGCACTTACAAGGGCTATGTGCGTCAGCATGTATAAACTAAATCAAAAAAAGAAAGGTATTGCCGTGCATGGATATCGAACACACAGCTTTTCCCATATTTACTGTTGACCACTTTTGTTAAGAGTACAGAGTACGAAAAGGTTTTTTTCACAGATTCGTAGAACCCAATTTGTTCATCGATTATATCGGCTAAAACTATTGTCAAGCTTTGAAAAACCATTAACTGTACATCTATTTTAAAAATAATCATTCAATTGACCGTATGAAGTTTGTTTTGTCAAAATTAACTTGCTAACAATTTGTTTTTTCACGGCAAACAACTATTTTGGCAATTATCAGCGCTATGTGCATCAGCATGTAGGAACAAAATCAAAAAGCGTTAGAAAAAAATAATGCGGTGCATGGGTATCAAACACCCAGCTTTTTGCACATTTAATGTTTGCCTTTTTCATTAATACAGTGTCTTTATTCCAAGCACATCATAACGCGGCTCTTGGCTTTACTATATAAATACTGTATTATAGATAATAACCGAAATCTGTTTGCTTCAATTTTTGTGTGCGCCTTTAAGGGCTCATCACAACAAAGTAGCATTTGGGCAACTTTTTGAAAGCTTTTAAGTTATCTGTCAAATTGTTTTTCACGGCAAACAACTATTTTGGCAATTATCAGCGCTATGTGCATCAGCATGTAGGAACTAAATCCAAAAGCGTTGGAAAAAGATATTGCGGTTCATGGGTTTCGAACACATAGCTTTTTACAATCTCACTTACTCATTAATGTGCCAACACTACCGCTAATCTTTAGCGGAACCAGTTGTCTGCAAAATTTTCTCCTTTTGATGTGAGTAATCTGTCTGAAATTCCTCAAGCCTAGACTTTCATTGAAAGTTGCGAGTTTAAACCGCACTGAATAGAACCCAATTTATTTAGTGTTTATATTTGCTACACACATTGTCAAGCATTGAAAAGCCCTTAACTGCACATCTATTTTGAAAATAATCATCCAGATGACTGTGTGAGGTTTGTCTGGTCAAATTAAATTGCTCACCATTTGCTTTTAACAGCAAAGAACTATTTTGGCACTTACAAGGGCTATGTGCGTCAGCATGTATAAACTAAATCAAAAAAAGAAAGGTATTGCCGTGCATGGATATCGAACACACAGCTTTTCCCAGATTTACTGTTGACCACTTTTGTTAAGAGTACAGAGTACGAAAAGGTTTTTTTCACAGATTCGTAGAACCCAATTTGTTCATCGATTATATCCGCTAAAACTATTGTCAAGCTTTGAAAAGCCATTAACTGTACATCTATTTTAAAAATAATCATTCAATTGACCGTATAAAGTTTGTTTTGTCAAAATTAACATGCTAACATTTTGTTTTTTCACGGCAAACAACTATTTTGGCAATTATCAGCGCTATGTGCATCAGCATGTAGGAACTAAATCAAAAAGCGTTGGAAAAAAATAATGCGGTGCATGGGTATCGAACACCCAGCTTTTTACACATTTAATGTTTGCCTTTTTCATTAATACAGTGTCTTTATTCCAAACACATCATAACGCGGCTTTTGGTTTACTATATAAATACTGTATTATAGATAATAACCGAAATCTATTTGCTTCAATTTTTGTGTGCGCCTTTAAGGGCTCATCACAACAAAGTAGCATTTGGGCAACTTTTTGAAAGCTTTTAAGTTATCTGTCAATTTGTTTTTCACGGCAAACAACTATTTTGGCAATTATCAGCGCTATGTGCATCAGCATGTGGGAACTAAATCCAAAAGCGTTGGAAAAAGATATTGCGGTTCATGGGTTTCGAACACATAGCTTTTTACAATCTCACTTACTCATTAGTGTGCCAACACTACCGCTAATCTTTAGCGGAACCAGTTGTCTGCAAAATTTTCTCCTTTCGATGTGAGTAATCTGTCTGAAATTCCTCAAGCCTAGACTTTCATTGAAAGTTGCGAGTTTAAAACGCACTGAATAGAACCCAAATTATTCATCGTTTCTATCTGCTACATACATTGTTGGGCTTTGAAAAGCCCTTAACTGCACATTTATTTTAAAAATATTCATCCAGATGACTGTGTGAGGTTTTTCTGGTCAAAGTTAAATTGCTCACCATTTGTTTTTTACAGCAAAGGATTATTTTGGCGGTTACAAGCGCTATGTGCATCAGCATGTAGGGACTAAATCAAAAAGGGTTAAAAAAAATATTGCCGTGCATGGGTATCGAAGACACAGCTTTTTGCATGTTTAAGGTTTGCCTTTTTCATTAATACAATGTCTTTATTCCAAGCACTTCATAACGCGGCTCTTGGCTTTACTATATAAATACTGTATTATAGATAATAACCGAAATCTGTTTGCTCCAATTTGTTGCGTGCCCATAAGAGCTCATCACAACAAAGTAGCATTTAGGCAACTTGTTTGAAAGCTTCTAAAGTTATTTGTCAATTTGTTTTTCACAGCAAACAACTATTTTGGCAGTTATCAGCGCTATGTGCATCAGCATGTAGGAACTAAATCCAGAAACATTGGAAAACGATATTTCGGTGCATAGGTATCGAACACACAGCGTTTTGCATTTATAATTCTGGCCACTTTTATTAAAGCAATGACTTTTTTCTAAGCAAACCATGATGCGACTCTAGGTTCCACTATAAAAATACGGTACCACAGAAAATAACCGAAAACTGTTCGCTTCAAACTTTTTGTGCGACTTTAAGAGCTCATCACAATGAAGTAGCATTTATGCAAATTTTTTGAAAGCTTTTAAAGTTTCCACAAATGTTTTAAAAACTTGGTTACTGTAGCGATTTGTGAATCTGAGATGTTTTGTTGTTTGCTATGAGCAAACTCTTTTCGAAAACTCTGTTCATAGTTGCACTTTGCTATTACATCTCTAAATATTGATCTACATTTTCTGACTGACCTTTCCTAAATTATCTTTTAATTACATTCAAACAAACCTTTTTGTATTCTGACTTCCGATCGTGTGAACAGGGCTAGTAAGTGTCTACCTTTTTACGAGGCTTCTCAGTCAACAGAGTATATACCATATAGTTTAGACCGAAAAGTGACTAAACTATTTAAATTTCAGCAAGTTGTCCAATGTTGCTTGTGTAAATTTTTATTAAATGTTATAGCTATTAGAAAGCAATTTATATAATATGATTTATGCTATTTGAACCTTGTTCTGTGACAGGTTTTAGATTGCCATAAGTTTCTTTGGCATTGGCAATTTTTAAAGTAGGTCAGATGATCAATTGCAGAATAACAACAAGGTTGGTGTTTCATACTTTTTCATAGCAGTTTTTAAGTGAGCAGCGCAGGCGCCAGCGAGTCAGTTTAATTATTTTTGGCGTTAGGCCTATGTTACACAATCTCACTTACTCGTTAACGCGTCAACACTATCTCTAATCTTAAGCGGAACCTGTCGTCTGAAAAACTTTCTCCTTTTGATGTGAGTAATCTGTCTCAAATTCCTCAAGCCTAGACTTTCATTGAAAGTTGCGAGTTTAAACCGCACTGAATAGAACCCAATTTATTCCTCGTTTATATCTGCTACACACATTGTCAATAGTTAAAAAGCCCTTAACTGCACATCTATTTTGAAAATAATCATCCGGATGACTGTGTGAGGTTTTTCTGGTCAAATTAAATTGCTCACCATTTGCTTTTAACAGCAAAGAACTATTTTGGCACTTACAAGAGCTATGTGCGTCAGCATGTATAAACTAAATAAAAAAAAGGTATTGCCGTGCATGGATATCGAACACACAGCTTTTTCCATATTTACTGTTGGCTTTTTTTGTTAAGAATACAGTGTACAAAATTGTTTTTTTCACAGATTCGTAGAACCCAATTTGTTCATCGATTATATCCGCAAAACATATGGTCAAGCTTAGAAAAGCCAATTACTGTACATCTATTTTAAAAATAATCATTCAATTGACCGTGTGAAGTTTGTTTTGTCAAAATTAAATTGCTAACATTTTGTTTTTCTCGGCAAACAACTACTTTGGCAATTATCAGCGCTATGTGCATCAGCATGTAGGAACTAAATTCAGACGCATTGGAATAAGATATTGCGGTGCATGGGTATCGAACACTCAGCTTTTCGCATATTTAATGTTTCCCTTTTTCATTAATACAATGTCTTTATTCTAAGCACATCATAACGCGGCTCTTGACTTTACTATATAAATACTGTATTATAGATAATAACTGAAAATTGTTTGCTCCAATTTTTTGTGCGCCCATAAGAGCTCATCACAACAAAATAGCATTTAGGCAACTTGTTTGAAAGCTTCTAAAGTTGTTTGTCAATTTTTTTTTCACAGCAAACAACTATTTTGGTAATTATCAGCGCTATGTGCATCAGCATGTAGGAACTAAATCCAGAAGCGTTGGAAAAAGATGTTGCGGTGCATGGGTTTCGAACACACAGCTTTTTGCATTTATGATTTTAGCCTTTTTTATTAAAACAATGACTTTATTCTAAACAAACCATGATGCGACTCTAAGTTCCACTATAAAAATATGGTATCACAGAAAATAACAGAAAACTGTTCGCTTCAAACTTTTTATGCGACTTTAGGAGCTCATCACAATGAAGTAGCAATTATGCAAATTTTTTCAAAGCCTTGAAAGTCACCACAAATATTTCAAAAACTTGGTTACTGTAGCGATTTGTGAATCTGAGATGTCTGGTTGCTTGCTATGAGCAAACTCTTTTCGAAAACTCTGTTCATAGTCGCACTTTCCTATTATACCTTTAAATATTGATCTACATTTTCTGACTGACCTTTCAAGAATTATCTTTTAATTACATTCAAACAAACCTTTTTGTATTCTGAGTTCTGATCGTGTGAACAAGGCTAATAAGTGTCTACATTTATACAAGGCTCCTCAATCAAGAATATATACCATATAGTTTAGACCGAAAAGTGACTAAACTATTTAAATTACAGCAACTTGTCCAATGTTTCTTGGGTTAATTTTTATTATTTGTTAGAGCAACTAGTAATCAATTTATATAACTTGATTTATGCTATTTGAACCTTGTTCTGTGACAGGTTTTAGATAGCCATAAGTTTCTTTGGCATTGGCAATTTTTAAAGTAGGTCAGATGATCAATTGCAGAATAACAACAAGGTTGGTGTTTCATACTTTTTCATAGCAGTTTTTAAGTGAGCAGCGCAGGCGCCAGCGAGTCAGTTTAATTATTTTTGGCATCAGGCCTGTGTTACACAATCTCACTTACTCGTTAATGTGCCAACACTACCGCTAATCTTTAGCGGAACCAGTCGTCTGCAAAACTTTCTCCTTTTGATGTGAGTAATCCGTCTCAAATTCCTTAAGCCTAGACTTTCATTGAAAGTTGCGAGTTTAACTCGCACTGAATAGAACCCAATTTGTTCATCGTTTATATCTGCTACACACATTTTCAAGCGTTGAAAAGCCCTTAACTGCACATCTATTTTGAAAATAATGATCCAGATGACTGTGTGAGGTTTGTCTGGTCAAAGTTAAATTGCTCACCATTTGTTTTTTTACAGCAAAGAACTATTTTGGCAGTTACAAGCGCTATGTGCATCAGCATGTAGAAACTAAATCCGAAAGAGTTGAAAAAAAAATTGCCGTGCATGGACATCGAACACACAGCTCTTCCCATATTTACTGTTGCCCTTTTTTGTTAAGAGTACAGAGTACAAAAAGGTTTTTTTCACAGATCCGTAGAACCCAATTTGTTCATCGATTATATCCGCTAAACATATGGTCAAGCTTTGAAAAGCCATTAACTGTACATCTATTTTAAAAATAATCATTCAATTGACCGTATGAAGTTTGTTTTGTCAAAATTAAATTGCTAACAAATTGTTTTTCATGGCAAAAAACTATTTTTGCAATTATCAGCGCTATGTGCATCAGCATGTAGGAACTAAATCCAAAAGCGTTGGAAAAAGATATTGCGGTTCATGGGTTTCGAACACATAGCTTTTTACAATCTCACTTACTCATTAATGTGCCAACACTACCGCTAATCTTTAGCGGAACCAGTTGTCTGCAAAATTTTCTCCTTTTGATGTGAGTAATCTGTCTGAAATTCCTCAAGCCTAGACTTTCATTGAAAGTTGCGAGTTTAAACCGCACTGAATAGAACCCAATTTATTTAGTGTTTATATTTGCTACACACATTGTCAAGCATTGAAAAGCCCTTAACTGCACATCTATTTTCAAAATAATCATCCAGATGACTGTGTGAGGTTTGTCTGGTCAAAGTTAAATTGCTCACCATTTGTTTTTTTACAGCAAAGAACTATTTTGGCAGTTACAAGCGCTATGTGCATCAGCATGTAGAAACTAAATCCAAAAGAGTTGAAAAAAAATATTGCCGTGCATGGACATCGAACACACAGCTTTTTGCATTTTTAATGTTTGCCTTTTTCATTAATACAATGTCTTTATTCCAAGCACATCATAACGCGGCTCTTGGCTTAACTATATAAATACTGTATTATAGATAATAACCGAAATCTGTTTGCTCCAGTTTTTTGTGCGCCCATAAGAGCTCATTACAACAAAGTAGCATTTAGGCAACTTGTTTAAAAGCTTCTAGAGTTATTTGCCAATTTGTTTTTCACTGCAAACAACTATTTTGGCAATTATCAGCGCTATGTGCATCAGCATGTAGGAACTAAATCCAAAAGCGTTGAAAAAAAATATTGCCGTGCATGGACATCGAGCACACACCTCTTCCCATATTTACTGCTAGCCTTTTTTGTTAAGAGTACAGAGTACAAAAAGGTTTTTTTCACAGATCCGTAGAACCCAACTTGTTCATGGATTATATCCGCTAAACATATGGTCAAGCTTTGAAAAGCCATTAACTGTACATCTATTTTAAAAATAATCATTCAATTGACCGCATGAATTTGTTTTGTCAAAATTAAATTGCTAACAAATTGTTTTTCACGGCAAACAACTATTTTGGCAAATATCAGCGCTATGTGCATCAGCATGTAGGAACTAAATTCAGACGCATTGGAATAAGATATTGCCGTGCATGGACATCGAACACACACCTCTTCCCATATTTACTGCTAGCCTTTTTTGTTAAGAGTACAGAGTACAAAAAGGTTTTTTTCACAGATCCGTAGAACCCAATTTGTTCATGGATTATATCCGCTAAACATATGGTCAAGCTTTGAAAAGCATTAACTGTACATCTATTTTAAAAATAATCATTCAATTGACCGCATGAAGTTTGTTTTGTCAAAATTAAATTGCTAACAAATTGTTTTTCACGGCAAACAACTATTTTGGCAAATATCGTTGCAAGATACTTGTATTACTTGTATACGATAGTATAGTTTATACCATTTTAGTTGAGCCAAAAAATGTGAAAACTATTAACAAACGGCAGTAGCTTGTGTTAATATAGCCTTAAGTTCTATAATGAAATATAATAAACCATAAGGTAATGAAATAATAACAGTTAAAATATGCAATTTTGTATCTTACTGTAGTTTTAAGTTGGGTGGCCTACAATATTTTTCAATATTGATCTAAAGTGTTTGACTGATATTAGAAATAATCCTTGGACATCATTTAAGCAACTCTTTATTGGCTCAAATTTTGACTGTGTGAACAGGGCTAACAAAGTGGCTATAGCTCAACAAGGCTCAGTTTTCAGCAGAGTTTATATAATTTAAATTAAGCTGAAAAATGCAATAACTAATAAAAAAGCGGTAAGAAATGTTAATATTAGGTTAAATTACATAATAAGAAATGATAAATAAAAAGATGATCAAGTAGTAAAACTAGAGTTATGGTATTTTGTACGTTATTTGAGTTTTGAAAGCGAGTTGGCCAAAAATTTTTGCAGTTGTAAAACTTGAAAATGCTTATATTCATAGAGCTGTAACATGAGGTGGTAACTGATCTTGCAATGCATTAGACATATTAATTTAAAGTGTTTTGGACAAACTGAGGTAGCATACATTTTTAAATAGATCTGAACTAATCCATTGAAAAAACTTTTTGTACTATTTCAACTCTCTAATCGATTTCATGAAACGGCTGGAACTCGTGGAGTGCCAGAAAGGCTTGTTATGATTCCTACATGTATTTCGAAACAATAGTTTAAGCAGACGACAGGTGATAATGAGTTGTTGTAATACTTAATGGCACGAGTCGTCTGCAAAACTTTCTCCGTTTAATGTTAGGAATCTGACTCAAACATCTCGAGCTTAAACTCTCATTGAAAGTGGCATCTATGAATAGCACTAATAGAACCAAATCTATTCATTGTTTATTTTTGCTACACCCATTTTCAAAGCACAGAAATAAACATGTTGGAAAGCAATTACCTGAACAAATTCAAAAACAACTATCAAGATGATTTTTTGAGATGTGTCTGATCAAAATTAAATTGCTAACAGTTTGTTTTCCACAGAAAAACCTCTTATGTAATAACAATTGCTGTGGTCATAAGTCGGTTTGAACTGATTCTACAAGCTTTGAAAAAGATATTGCCATGGATGGGTATTGAACACACAGCCCTTTGCGTATTTGCCGGTTTTGTCATCATGGCATATTGTTTCCAGGCGCACCGTGATATAAATACTACTGGCACATAATTTACATTAGATGACACACTATAGCCTAACATGATCATTTTCTTGGTATCTTCCTAATGCAACGTTTATTCAAATCTACGCTGATCTCAAATTTGATTAAATCCTATATAATAAAAGAAAACTGTTTTATCCTCCTTTTTGTGAGCTCTAAAAAGTTTACCGAAACAAACTTGTAATCTTAACTTTGAAAAAACTTTTTAAAACACGCATGCGTGTTTAAAAACTCAATCATGAAAATATAACAGCCATTTTGACTTTTTCGATAGTTTTTAAAGTTACTGCAAATTTTCCAAATTGTTTTAATATAACGCATTGCAATTTTCAAATGTACTGCAGCCTTCGATGACCAAATTCTTAATTTATGAAAAAGTAAGTTTAAAAATGTATTTTCTTACGATATTTTTATTGATTAATCTAAATAGTTTGACTGAAATTTGTAAAATATCTTTTAATTCCATTTGAACAACCTAATTTTGGCTTTAACTTTTGACTGTGTTATCAAAGAAAATACTCACCTAAGTTTCACTGAGGCTTGATTTTCAGCAGAGTTTATATCGCGTAAGTTAGCCCCAAAAATGCGCAAACTTGAAAAAAAAACAAGAGTAGATCATGTTGACATAGTTTAAAATACATAATGTGGGAAAAATCATTAATAAAAGTTATTAATAATCAACTTAGAATTATGCCATTTTGTACCTTATTGTAGTTTTAAAAGTTACGTGGCCAAACGTTTTTTGCAGTCGTATAACTTAGAGTGAATGATATTCGTTGCGCCGTGAAATGAAATGCTGATTGAAATTGCAATGCGTTAGACAGTTTATTGTAAAGAGTTCTCTGTAAGCTGCGGTAGCATACATTTTTAAATACGTCGGCACAAGTTTATTGAAAAACGTTAAACTGTCTCATGTAAAATAATCTATAATAAGAAGATCGAATAACAAATTTTGGATTATGCAATTTTGTACCTTATTGTAGCTTTCATAGTCAGGTGGCCAAAAGTTATTTGTAGTTGTAAAACTTGAAAAGGCTCGTATTCATCGCGCTGTAACATGAAGTGGTAAATGATCTTGCGATGCATTAAGCATATTAATTTAAATTGTTTTTGACAAACTGAAGTAGCATACATTTTTCAATAAACCTGAACTAATCCGTTGAAACACTTTTTGTACTATTTCAACTCTCTAATCGATTTCATATAACGACTAGAACTCGCGGAGTGCCGGAGAGGCTTGTTATAATTCCTATATGTATTTCGAAACAATAGTTTAAGCAGACGACAGGTGATAATGAGTTGTTCTAATACTTAATGGCACGAGTCGTCTGCAAAACTTTCTCCTTTTGATGTTAGGAATCTGACTCAAACATCTCGAGCTTAAGCACTCATTGAAAGTGGCATTTTTAAATAGCACTAATAAAACCAAATCTATTCATTGTTTGTTTTTGCTACACCCATTTTCAAATCAAACAAATAGACATGTTGGAAAGCAATTACCTGAACAACTTCAAAAACAACTATCAAGATGATTTTTTGAGATGTGTCTGATCAAAATTAAATTGCTAACAGTTTGATTTCCACAGAAAAACCCCTTATGTAAATACAATTACTGTGTTTATAAGTCGGTCTGAACTGATTCTACAAGCTTTGAAAAATATATTGCCATGGATGAGTATTGAACACACAGCCCTTTGCGTATTTGCCGGTGACATTTTTCGTTAATACGGCGTATTGTTTCCAGGCGCACCGTGATATAAATACTACTGGCACATAATTTACATTAGATTATGGAGTGCCATTTGTAAAATTTTGTGATATCCACAATACAAAAACTTTTTAGTATATCAGTTCACCTGTTTAATATGTGAAAATTCATGTTTAGTATGCTAACTTACATATTTAGTATGCCAACTTACATGTTTAGTATGTCAGTTCACATGTTTTATATGGCAAGATTCATGTTTAGTATGCTAATTTTCATGTTTAGTATGTGAAGATTGGTGTTTAGTATGTCAAAATTCATGTTTGGTATGCTAACTTTAATGTTTTGTATTGCGAAACGCGCATGTTCGCTATTCCGCTGCGATCCTGTTTGATATACCAATACGCATGTTTGTTATTCAACTTTTATTTTATATGCGATCTCCTTTTTATTACATTTCGAAGAAATGGTCCTAAGTCAATCGCGCCCTGTTTTACACGTAGCCCGCGGCCCATCGATAAATAGTTGGCAAACGTGGAGAATTTCGATCAATAACCCTGGAGAGCGAAGACACTATAGCGAGATTTCCTCACTTGCGTACATCCGAAGCTAGCTTTGCCACACTCGTTTAATAAAAAATTATTTCAAATTCAAAAGTTGCTTGACGTTGAAAAAATGTGAGAGTCAAGATTCTATTAAGACTCAACTTTCTATATATGTGATTTTTTATCACAGCAAGTGAGTATTGTAGGTTACTGTTCTTTTTTGTAGTAACAACGATGTAGAGTTCTTCCACGACCTTTTTATAATATATCGAGGAAGTTAGTTACGGTATTAGATGTTACGGTATTGATTACCACAATAAATATTGCTCAAAAAAAAAAAAGATGTTATTAAAAGTTAGATAGTTATCGAGGAATTCTCCAAGTTTGGCAACTATTTATCGATGGGCCACGGGCTACGTGTAAAACAGGGCGCGATTGACTGGAGCATTTCTTCGAAATGTAATAAAAAGGAGATCGCATATAAAATAAAAGTTGAATAACAAACATGCGTATTGGCATATCAAACAGGATCGCAGCGGAATAGCGAACATGCGCATTTCGCAATACAAAACATTAAAGTTAGCATACCAAACATGAATTTCGACATACTAAACACCAATCTTCACATACTAAACATGGAAATTAGCATACTAAACATGCATCTTGCCATATAAAACATGTGAACTGACATACTAAACACGAATTTTCACATACTAAACGTGTAAGTTGGCATACTAAATATGTAAGCTAGCATACTAAACATGAATCTTCACATATTAAACATGTAAACTTATATACTAAAAAAGTTTTTATATTGTGGATATCACAAAATTTTACAAATGGCACTCCATATTAGATGACACACAATAGCCTAACATGATCATTTTCTTGGTATCTTCCTAATGCAACGTTTATTCAACTCTACGCTGATCTCAAATTTGATTGAATCCTATATAATAAGAGAAAACTGTTTTATCCTCCTTTTTGTGAGCTCTAAAAGGTTTACCGCAACAAACTTGTAATCTTGACTTTGAAGAAACTTTTTAAAACATGCATGCGTGTTTAATAACTCAATCATGAAAATATAACAGCCATTTTGACTTTTTCGATAGTTCTTAAAATCACTGCAAATTTTCCAAATTGTTTTAATATAACGCATTGCAATTTTCAAATGTACTGCAGCCTTCGATGACCAAATTCTTAATTTATGAAAAAGTAGGTTTAAAAATGTATTTTCTTACGATATTTTTATTGATTAATCTAAATAATTTGACTGACATTTGTAAAATATCTTTTAATTCCATTTGAACAACCCTATTTTGGCTTTGACTTTTGACTGTGTTAACAAAGAACTTACTCACCTAAATTTTATTGAGGCTTGATTTTCAGCAGAGTGTATACTGCGTAAGTTAACCCCAAAATTTGCTAACTAGTAAAAAACAAGAGTAGATCGCGTTAACATAGTTTAAATTTCATAATGTGGGAAAAATCATTAATAAAAAGTATCAATAATCAACTTAGAATTATGCCATTTTGCACTTTATTGTAGTTTTAAAAGTTACGTGGCCAAAAGTTTTTGCAGTCGTATAACTTAGAGTGAATGATAATCGTCGCGCCGTGAAATGAAATGCTGATTGAAATTGCAATGCGTTAGACAGTTTATTGTAAAGAGTTCTCTGTAAGCTGCGGTAGCGTACATTTTTAAATACGTCGGCACAAGTTTATTAAAAAACGTTAAACTGTCTCATGTAAAATAATCTATAAGAAGAAGATCGAATAACAAATTTTGGATTATGCAATTTTGTATCTTATTGTAGCTTTCATAGTCAGGTGGCCAAAAGTTATTTGTAGTTGTAAAACTTGAAAAGGCTCGTATTCATCGCGCTGCAACATGAAGTGGTAAATGATCTTGCGATGCATTAGGCATATTAATTTAAATTGTTTTTGACAAACTGAGGTAGCATACATTTTTCAATAAATCTGAACTAATCCGTTGAAACACTTTTTGTACTATTTCAACTCTCTAATCGATTTCATATAACGACTAGAACTCGCGGAGTGCCGGAGAGGCTTGTTATAATTCCTATATGTATTTCGAAACAATAGTTTAAGCAGACGACAGGTGATAATGAGTTGTTCTAATACTTAATGGCACGAGTCGTCTGCAAAACTTTCTCCTTTTGATGTTAGGAATCTGACTCAAACATCTCGAGCTTAAGCACTCATTGAAAGTGACATTTTTAAATAGCACTAATAAAACCAAATCTATTCATTGTTTATTTTTGCTACACCCATTTTCAAAGCAAACTAATAGACATGTTGGAAAGCAATTACCTGAACAACTTCAAAAACAACTATCAAGATGATTTTTTGAGATGTGTCTGATCAAAATTAAATTGCTAACAGTTTGATTTCCACAGAAAAACCCCTTATGTAAATACAATTACTGTGTTTATAAGTCGGTCTGAACTGATTCTACAAGCTTTGAAAAAGATATTGCCATGGATGAGTATTGAACACACAGCCCCTTGCGTATTTGCCGGTGACATTTCTCGTTAATACGGCGTATTGTTTCCAGGCGCACCGTGATATAAATACTACTGGCACATAATTTACATTAGATGACACACAATAGCCTAACATGATCATTTTCTTGGTATCTTCCTAATGCAACGTTTATTCAACTCTACGCTGATCTCAAATTTGATTGAATCCTATATAATAAGAGAAAACTGTTTTATCCTCCTTTTTGTGAGCTCTAAAAGGTTTACCGCAACAAACTTGTAATCTTGACTTTGAAGAAACTTTTTAAAACATGGATGCGTGTTTAATAACTCAATCATGAAAATACAACAGCCATTTTGACTTTTTCGATAGTTTTTAAAATTGCTGCACAATTTCTAAATTGTTTTAATATAACGCATTGCAATTTTCAAATGTACTGCAGCCTTCGATGACCAAATTCTTAATTTATGAAAAAGTAGGTTTAAAAATGTATTTTCTTACGATATTTTTATTGAATAATCTAAATAGTTTGACTGACATTTGTAAATTGTCTTTTAATTCCATTTGAACAACCCTATTTTTGCTTTGACTTTTGACTGTGTTAACAAAGAACTTACTCACCTAAATTTTATTGAGGCTTGATTTTCAGCAGAGTGTATACTGCGTAAGTTAACCCCAAAATTTGCTAACTAGTAAAAAACAAGAGTAGATCGCGTTAACATAGTTTAAAATACATAATGTGGGAAAAATCATTAATAAAAGTTATTAATAATCAACTTAGAATTATGCCATTTTGTACCTTATTGTAGTTTTAAAAGTTACGTGGCCAAACGTTTTTTGCAGTCGTATAACTTAGAGTGAATGATATTCGTCGCGCCGTGAAATGAAATGCTGATTGAAATTGCAATGCGTTAGACAGTTTAATGTAAAGAGTTCTCTGTAAGCTGCGGTAGCGTACATTTTTAAATACGTCGGCACAAGTTTATTGAAAAACGTTAAACTGTCTCATGTAAAATAATCTATAATAAGAAGATCGAATAACAAATTTTGGATTATGCAATTTTGTACCTTATTGTAGCTTTCATAGTCAGGTGGCCAAAAGTTATTTGTAGTTGTAAAACTTGAAAAGGCTCGTATTCATCGCGCTGTAACATGAAGTGGTAAATGATCTTGCGATGCATTAGGCATATTAATTTAAATTGTTTTTGACAAACTGAGGTAGCATACATTTTTCAATAAATCTGAACTAATCCGTTGAAACACTTTTTGTACTATTTCAACTCTCTAATCGATTTCATATAACGACTAGAACTCGCGGAGTGCCGGAGAGGCTTGTTATAATTCCTATATGTATTTCGAAACAATAGTTTAAGCAGACGACAGGTGATAATGAGTTGTTCTAATACTTAATGGCACGAGTCGTTTGCAAAACTTTCTCCTTTTGATGTTAGGAATCTGACTCAAACATCTCGAGCTTAAGCACTCATTGAAAGTGACATTTTTAAATAGCACTAATAAAACCAAATCTATTCATTGTTTATTTTTGCTACACCCATTTTCAAAGCAAACAAATAGACGTGTTGGAAAGCAATTACCTGAACAACTTCAAAAACAACTATCAAGATGATTTTTTGAGATGTGTCTGATCAAAATTAAATTGCTAACAGTTTGATTTCCACAGAAAAACCCCTTATGTAAATACAATTACTGTGTTTATAAGTCGGTCTGAACTGATTCTACAAGCTTTGAAAAAGATATTGCCATGGATGGGTATTGAACACACAGCCCTTTGTGTATTTGCCGGTGACATTTTTCATTAATACGGCGTATTGTTTCCAGGCGCACCGTGATATAAATACTACTGGCACATAATTTACATTAGATGACACACAATAGCCTAACATGGTCATTTTCTTGGTATCTTCCTAATGCAACGTTTATTCAACTCTACGCTGATCTCAAATTTGATTGAATCCTATATAATAAGAGAAAACTGTTTTATCCTCCTTTTTGTGAGCTCTAAAAGGTTTACCGCAACAAACTTGTAATCTTGACTTTAAAGAAACTTTTTAAAACACGCATGCGTGTTTAATAGCTCGATCATGAAAATCTAACAGCCATTTTGACTTTTTCGATAGCTTTTAAAATTACTGCAAATTTTCCAAATTGTTTTAATATAACGCATTGCAATTTTCAAATGTACTGCAGCCTTCGATGACCAAATTCTTAGTTTATGAAAAAGTAGGTTTATAAATGTATTTTCTTACGAAATTTTTATTGATTAATTTAATTAGTTAGACTGACTTTTGAAAAATATCTTTTAATTCCATTTGAACAACCCAATTTTGGCTTTAACTTTTTACTGTGTTAACAAAGAAAATACTCACCTAAGTTTCACTGAGGCTTGATTTTCAGCAGAGTTTGTATCGCGTAGGTTAGCCCCAAAAATGCGCAAACTTGAAAAAAAACAAGAGTAGATCATGTTAACATACATGTAGTTTAAAATATATAATGCGGAGAAAATCATTAATAAAAGGTATTATTAATGAAATTAGAATTATGCCAATTTGTACCTTATTGTAGTTTTAAAAGTTACGTGGCCAAAAGTTTTTTGCAGTCGTATAACTTAAAGTGAATGATATTCGTCGCGCCGTGAAATGAAATGCTGATTGAAATCGCAATGCGTTAGACAATTTATTGTAAAGAGTTCTCTGTAAGCTGCGGTAGCGTACATTTTTAAATACGTCGGCACAAGTTTATTGAAAAACGTTAAACTGTCTCATGTAAAATAATCTATAATAAGAAGATCGAATAACAAATTTTGGATTATGCAATTTTGTACCTTATTGTAGCTTTCATAGTCAGGTGGCCAAAAGTTATTTGTAGTTGTAAAACTTGAAAAGGCTCGTATTCATCGCGCTGTAACATGAAGTGGTAAATGATCTTGCGATGCATTAGGCATATTAATTTAAATTGTTTTTGACAAACTGAGGTAGCATACATTTTCCAATTAATCTGAACTAATCCGTTGAAACACTTTTTGTACTATTTCAACTCTCTAATCGATTTCATATAACGACTAGAACTCGCGGAGTGCCGGAGAGGCTTGTTATAATTCCTATATGTATTTCGAAACAATAGTTTAAGCAGACGACAGGTGATAATGAGTTGTTCTAATACTTAATGGCACGAGTCGTTTGCAAAACTTTCTCCTTTTGATGTTAGGAATCTGACTCAAACATCTCGAGCTTAAGCACTCATTGAAAGTGGCATTTTTAAATAGCACTAATAAAACCAAATCTATTCATTGTTTATTTTTGCTACACCCATTTTCAAAGCAAACAAATAGACATGTTGGAAAGCAATTACCTGAACAACTTCAAAAACAACTATCAAGATGATTTTTTGAGATGTGTCTGATCAAAATTAAATTGCTAACAGTTTGATTTCCACAGAAAAACCCCTTATGTAAATACAATTACTGTGTTTATAAGTCGGTCTGAACTGATTCTACAAGCTTTGAAAAAGATATTGCCATGGATGAGTATTGAACACACAGCCCCTTGCATATTTGCCGGTGACAGTTTTCGTTAATACGGCGTATTGTTTCCAGGTGCACCGTGATATAAATACTACTGGCACATAATTTACATTAGATGACACACAATAGCCTAACATGATCATTTTCTTGGTATCTTCCTAATGCAACGTTTATTCAACTCTACGCTGATCTCAAATTTGATTGAATCCTATATAATAAGAGAAAACTGTTTTATCCTCCTTTTTGTGAGCTCTAAAAGGTTTACCGCAACAAACTTGTAATCTTGACTTTGAAGAAACTTTTTAAAACATGCATGCGTGTTTAATAACTCAATCATGAAAATACAACAGCCATTTTGACTTTTTCGATAGTTTTTAAAATTGCTGCAAATTTTCTAAATTGTTTTAATATAACGCATTGCAATTTTCAAATGTACTGCAGCCTTCGATGATCAAATTCTTAATTTATGAAAAAGTAGGTTTAAAAATGTATTTTCTTACGATGTTTTTATTGATTAATCTAAATAGTTTGACTGACATTTGTAAATTGTCTTTTAATTCCATTTGAACAACCCTATTTTTGCTTTGACTTTTGACTGTGTTAACAAAGAACTTACTCACCTAAATTTTATTGAGGCTTGATTTTCAGCAGAGTGTATACTGCGTAAGTTAACCCCAAAATTTGCTAACTAGTAAAAAACAAGAGTAGATCGCGTTAACATAGTTTAAAATACATAATGTGGGAAAAATCATTAATAAAAGTTATTAATAATCAACTTAGAATTATGCCATTTTGCACTTTATTGTAGTTTTAAAAGTTACGTGGTTAAACGTTTTTTGCAGTCGTATAACTTAGAGTGAATGATATTCGTCGCGCCGTGAAATGAAATGCTGATTGAAATTGCAATGCGTTAGACAGTTTAATGTAAAGAGTTCTCTGTAAGCTGCGGTAGCGTACATTTTTAAATACGTCGGCACAAGTTTATTGAAAAACGTTAAACTGTCTCATGTAAAATAATCTATAATAAGAAAATCGAATAACAAATTTTGGATTATGCAATTTTGTACCTTATTGTAGCTTTCATAGTCAGGTGGCCAAAAGTTATTTGTAGTTGTAAAACTTGAAAAGGCTCGTATTCATCGCGCTGTAACATGAAGTGGTAAATGATCTTGCGATGCATTAGGCATATTAATTTAAATTGTTTTTGACAAACTGAGGTAGCATACATTTTCCAATAAATCTGAACTAATCCGTTGAAACACTTTTTGTACTATTTCAACTCTCTAATCGATTTCATATAACGACTAGAACTCGCGGAGTGCCGGAGAGGCTTGTTATAATTCCTATATGTATTTCGAAACAATAGTTTAAGCAGACGACAGGTGATAATGAGTTGTTCTAATACTTAATGGCACGAGTCGCCTGCAAAACTTTCTCCTTTTGATGTTAGGAATCTGACTCAAACATCTCGAGCTTAAGCACTCATTGAAAGTGGCATTTTTAAATAGCACTAATAAAACCAAATCTATTCATTGTTTATTTTTGCTACACCCATTTTCAAAGCAAACAAATAGACATGTTGGAAAGCAATTACCTGAACAACTTCAAAAACAACTATCAAGATGATTTTTTGAGATGTGTCTGATCAAAATTATATTGCTAACAGTTTGATTTCCACAGAAAATCCCTTATGTAAATACAATTACTGTGTTTATAAGTCGGTCTGAACTGATTATACAAGCTTTGAAAAAGATATTGCCATGGATGAGTATTGAACACACAGCCCTTTGCGTATTTGCCGGTGACATTTTTCGTTAATACGGCGTATTGTTTCCAGGCGCACCGTGATATAAATACTACTGGCACATAATTTACATTAGATGACACACAATAGCCTAACATGATCATTTTCTTGGTATCTTCCTAATGCAACGTTTATTCAACTCTACGCTGATCTCAAATTTGATTGAATCCTATATAATAAGAGAAAACTGTTTTATCCTCCTTTTTGTGAGCTCTAAAAGGTTTACCGCAACAAACTTGTAATCTTGACTTTGAAGAAACTTTTTAAAACACGCATGCGTGTTTAATAATTCAATCATGAAAATATAACAGCCATTTTGACTTTTTCGATAGTTTTTAAAATTACTGCAAATTTTCCAAATTGTTTTAATATAACGCATTGCAATTTTCAAATGTACTGCAGCCTTCGATGACCAATTTCTTAATTTATGAAAAAGTAGGTTTAAAAATGTATTTTCTTACGATATTTTTATTGATTAATCTAAATAGTTTGACTGACATTTGTAAATTGTCTTTTAATTCCATTTGAACAACCCTATTTTTGCTTTGACTTTTGACTGTGTTAACAAAGAACTTACTCACCTAAATTTTATTGAGGCTTGATTTTCAGCAGAGTGTATACTGCGTAAGTTAACCCCAAAATTTGCTAACTAGTAAAAAACAAGAGTAGATCGCGTTAACATAGTTTAAAATACATAATGTGGGAAAAATCATTAATAAAAGTTATTAATAATCAACTTAGAATTATGCCATTTTGTACCTTATTGTAGTTTTAAAAGTTACGTGGCCAAACGTTTTTTGCAGTCGTATAACTTAGAGTGAATGATATTCGTCGCGCCGTGAAATGAAATGCTGATTGAAATTGCAATGCGTTAGACAGTTTAATGTAAAGAGTTCTCTGTAAGCTGCGGTAGCGTACATTTTTAAATACGTCGGCACAAGTTTATTGAAAAACGTTAAACTGTCTCATGTAAAATAATCTATAATAAGAAGATCGAATAACAAATTTTGGATTATGCAATTTTGTACCTTATTGTAGCTTTCATAGTCAGGTGGCCAAAAGTTATTTGTAGTTGTAAAACTTGAAAAGGCTCGTATTCATCGCGCTGTAACATGAAGTGGTAAATGATCTTGCGATGCATTAGGCATATTAATTTAAATTGTTTTTGACAAACTGAGGTAGCATACATTTTTCAATAAATCTGAACTAATCCGTTGAAACACTTTTTGTACTATTTCAACTCTCTAATCGATTTCATATAACGACTAGAACTCGCGGAGTGCCGGAGAGGCTTGTTATAATTCCTATATGTATTTCGAAACAATAGTTTAAGCAGACGACAGGTGATAATGAGTTGTTCTAATACTTAATGGCACGAGTCGTTTGCAAAACTTTCTCCTTTTGATGTTAGGAATCTGACTCAAACATCTCGAGCTTAAGCACTCATTGAAAGTGACATTTTTAAATAGCACTAATAAAACCAAATCTATTCATTGTTTATTTTTGCTACACCCATTTTCAAAGCAAACAAATAGACGTGTTGGAAAGCAATTACCTGAACAACTTCAAAAACAACTATCAAGATGATTTTTTGAGATGTGTCTGATCAAAATTAAATTGCTAACAGTTTGATTTCCACAGAAAAACCCCTTATGTAAATACAATTACTGTGTTTATAAGTCGGTCTGAACTGATTCTACAAGCTTTGAAAAAGATATTGCCATGGATGGGTATTGAACACACAGCCCTTTGTGTATTTGCCGGTGACATTTTTCATTAATACGGCGTATTGTTTCCAGGCGCACCGTGATATAAATACTACTGGCACATAATTTACATTAGATGACACACAATAGCCTAACATGGTCATTTTCTTGGTATCTTCCTAATGCAACGTTTATTCAACTCTACGCTGATCTCAAATTTGATTGAATCCTATATAATAAGAGAAAACTGTTTTATCCTCCTTTTTGTGAGCTCTAAAAGGTTTACCGCAACAAACTTGTAATCTTGACTTTAAAGAAACTTTTTAAAACACGCATGCGTGTTTAATAGCTCGATCATGAAAATCTAACAGCCATTTTGACTTTTTCGATAGTTTTTAAAATTACTGCAAATTTTCCAAATTGTTTTAATATAACGCATTGCAATTTTCAAATGTACTGCAGCCTTCGATGACCAAATTCTTAGTTTATGAAAAAGTAGGTTTATAAATGTATTTTCTTACGAAATTTTTATTGATTAATTTAATTAGTTAGACTGACTTTTGAAAAATATCTTTTAATTCCATTTGAACAACCCAATTTTGGCTTTAACTTTTTACTGTGTTAACAAAGAAAATACTCACCTAAGTTTCACTGAGGCTTGATTTTCAGCAGAGTTTGTATCGCGTAGGTTAGCCCCAAAAATGCGCAAACTTGAAAAAAAACAAGAGTAGATCATGTTAACATACATGTAGTTTAAAATATATAATGCGGAGAAAATCATTAATAAAAGGTATTATTAATGAAATTAGAATTATGCCAATTTGTACCTTATTGTAGTTTTAAAAGTTACGTGGCCAAAAGTTTTTTGCAGTCGTATAACTTAAAGTGAATGATATTCGTCGCGCCGTGAAATGAAATGCTGATTGAAATCGCAATGCGTTAGACAATTTATTGTAAAGAGTTCTCTGTAAGCTGCGGTAGCGTACATTTTTAAATACGTCGGCACAAGTTTATTGAAAAACGTTAAACTGTCTCATGTAAAATAATCTATAATAAGAAGATCGAATAACAAATTTTGGATTATGCAATTTTGTACCTTATTGTAGCTTTCATAGTCAGGTGGCCAAAAGTTATTTGTAGTTGTAAAACTTGAAAAGGCTCGTATTCATCGCGCTGTAACATGAAGTGGTAAATGATCTTGCGATGCATTAGGCATATTAATTTAAATTGTTTTTGACAAACTGAGGTAGCATACATTTTCCAATTAATCTGAACTAATCCGTTGAAACACTTTTTGTACTATTTCAACTCTCTAATCGATTTCATATAACGACTAGAACTCGCGGAGTGCCGGAGAGGCTTGTTATAATTCCTATATGTATTTCGAAACAATAGTTTAAGCAGACGACAGGTGATAATGAGTTGTTCTAATACTTAATGGCACGAGTCGTTTGCAAAACTTTCTCCTTTTGATGTTAGGAATCTGACTCAAACATCTCGAGCTTAAGCACTCATTGAAAGTGGCATTTTTAAATAGCACTAATAAAACCAAATCTATTCATTGTTTATTTTTGCTACACCCATTTTCAAAGCAAACAAATAGACATGTTGGAAAGCAATTACCTGAACAACTTCAAAAACAACTATCAAGATGATTTTTTGAGATGTGTCTGATCAAAATTAAATTGCTAACAGTTTGATTTCCACAGAAAAACCCCTTATGTAAATACAATTACTGTGTTTATAAGTCGGTCTGAACTGATTCTACAAGCTTTGAAAAAGATATTGCCATGGATGAGTATTGAACACACAGCCCCTTGCATATTTGCCGGTGACAGTTTTCGTTAATACGGCGTATTGTTTCCAGGTGCACCGTGATATAAATACTACTGGCACATAATTTACATTAGATGACACACAATAGCCTAACATGATCATTTTCTTGGTATCTTCCTAATGCAACGTTTATTCAACTCTACGCTGATCTCAAATTTGATTGAATCCTATATAATAAGAGAAAACTGTTTTATCCTCCTTTTTGTGAGCTCTAAAAGGTTTACCGCAACAAACTTGTAATCTTGACTTTGAAGAAACTTTTTAAAACATGCATGCGTGTTTAATAACTCAATCATGAAAATACAACAGCCATTTTGACTTTTTCGATAGTTTTTAAAATTGCTGCAAATTTTCTAAATTGTTTTAATATAACGCATTGCAATTTTCAAATGTACTGCAGCCTTCGATGATCAAATTCTTAATTTATGAAAAAGTAGGTTTAAAAATGTATTTTCTTACGATGTTTTTATTGATTAATCTAAATAGTTTGACTGACATTTGTAAATTGTCTTTTAATTCCATTTGAACAACCCTATTTTTGCTTTGACTTTTGACTGTGTTAACAAAGAACTTACTCACCTAAATTTTATTGAGGCTTGATTTTCAGCAGAGTGTATACTGCGTAAGTTAACCCCAAAATTTGCTAACTAGTAAAAAACAAGAGTAGATCGCGTTAACATAGTTTAAAATACATAATGTGGGAAAAATCATTAATAAAAGTTATTAATAATCAACTTAGAATTATGCCATTTTGTACCTTATTGTAGTTTTAAAAGTTACGTGGTTAAACGTTTTTTGCAGTCGTATAACTTAGAGTGAATGATATTCGTCGCGCCGTGAAATGAAATGCTGATTGAAATTGCAATGCGTTAGACAGTTTAATGTAAAGAGTTCTCTGTAAGCTGCGGTAGCGTACATTTTTAAATACGTCGGCACAAGTTTATTGAAAAACGTTAAACTGTCTCATGTAAAATAATCTATAATAAGAAAATCGAATAACAAATTTTGGATTATGCAATTTTGTACCTTATTGTAGCTTTCATAGTCAGGTGGCCAAAAGTTATTTGTAGTTGTAAAACTTGAAAAGGCTCGTATTCATCGCGCTGTAACATGAAGTGGTAAATGATCTTGCGATGCATTAGGCATATTAATTTAAATTGTTTTTGACAAACTGAGGTAGCATACATTTTCCAATAAATCTGAACTAATCCGTTGAAACACTTTTTGTACTATTTCAACTCTCTAATCGATTTCATATAACGACTAGAACTCGCGGAGTGCCGGAGAGGCTTGTTATAATTCCTATATGTATTTCGAAACAATAGTTTAAGCAGACGACAGGTGATAATGAGTTGTTCTAATACTTAATGGCACGAGTCGCCTGCAAAACTTTCTCCTTTTGATGTTAGGAATCTGACTCAAACATCTCGAGCTTAAGCACTCATTGAAAGTGGCATTTTTAAATAGCACTAATAAAACCAAATCTATTCATTGTTTATTTTTGCTACACCCATTTTCAAAGCAAACAAATAGACATGTTGGAAAGCAATTACCTGAACAACTTCAAAAACAACTATCAAGATGATTTTTTGAGATGTGTCTGATCAAAATTATATTGCTAACAGTTTGATTTCCACAGAAAATCCCTTATGTAAATACAATTACTGTGTTTATAAGTCGGTCTGAACTGATTATACAAGCTTTGAAAAAGATATTGCCATGGATGAGTATTGAACACACAGCCCTTTGCGTATTTGCCGGTGACATTTTTCGTTAATACGGCGTATTGTTTCCAGGCGCACCGTGATATAAATACTACTGGCACATAATTTACATTAGATGACACACAATAGCCTAACATGATCATTTTCTTGGTATCTTCCTAATGCAACGTTTATTCAACTCTACGCTGATCTCAAATTTGATTGAATCCTATATAATAAGAGAAAACTGTTTTATCCTCCTTTTTGTGAGCTCTAAAAGGTTTACCGCAACAAACTTGTAATCTTGACTTTGAAGAAACTTTTTAAAACACGCATGCGTGTTTAATAATTCAATCATGAAAATATAACAGCCATTTTGACTTTTTCGATAGTTTTTAAAATTACTGCAAATTTTCCAAATTGTTTTAATATAACGCATTGCAATTTTCAAATGTACTGCAGCCTTCGATGACCAATTTCTTAATTTATGAAAAAGTAGGTTTAAAAATGTATTTTCTTACGATATTTTTATTGATTAATCTAAATAGTTTGACTGACATTTGTAAATTGTCTTTTAATTCCATTTGAACAACCCTATTTTTGCTTTGACTTTTGACTGTGTTAACAAAGAACTTACTCACCTAAATTTTATTGAGGCTTGATTTTCAGCAGAGTGTATACTGCGTAAGTTAACCCCAAAATTTGCTAACTAGTAAAAAACAAGAGTAGATCGCGTTAACATAGTTTAAAATACATAATGTGGGAAAAATCATTAATAAAAGTTATTAATAATCAACTTAGAATTATGCCATTTTGTACCTTATTGTAGTTTTAAAAGTTACGTGGCCAAACGTTTTTTGCAGTCGTATAACTTAGAGTGAATGATATTCGTCGCGCCGTGAAATGAAATGCTGATTGAAATTGCAATGCGTTAGACAGTTTAATGTAAAGAGTTCTCTGTAAGCTGCGGTAGCGTACATTTTTAAATACGTCGGCACAAGTTTATTGAAAAACGTTAAACTGTCTCATGTAAAATAATCTATAATAAGAAGATCGAATAACAAATTTTGGATTATGCAATTTTGTACCTTATTGTAGCTTTCATAGTCAGGTGGCCAAAAGTTATTTGTAGTTGTAAAACTTGAAAAGGCTCGTATTCATCGCGCTGTAACATGAAGTGGTAAATGATCTTGCGATGCATTAGGCATATTAATTTAAATTGTTTTTGACAAACTGAGGTAGCATACATTTTTCAATAAATCTGAACTAATCCGTTGAAACACTTTTTGTACTATTTCAACTCTCTAATCGATTTCATATAACGACTAGAACTCGCGGAGTGCCGGAGAGGCTTGTTATAATTCCTATATGTATTTCGAAACAATAGTTTAAGCAGACGACAGGTGATAATGAGTTGTTCTAATACTTAATGGCACGAGTCGTTTGCAAAACTTTCTCCTTTTGATGTTAGGAATCTGACTCAAACATCTCGAGCTTAAGCACTCATTGAAAGTGGCATTTTTAAATAGCACTAATAAAACCAAATCTATTCATTGTTTATTTTTGCTACACCCATTTTCAAAGCAAACAAATAGACATGTTGGAAAGCAATTACCTGAACAACTTCAAAAACAACTATCAAGATGATTTTTTGAGATGTGTCTGATCAAAATTAAATTGCTAACAGTTTGATTTCCACAGAAAAACCCCTTATGTAAATACAATTACTGTGTTTATAAGTCGGCCTGAACTGATTCTACAAGCTTTGAAAAAGATATTGCCATGGATGAGTATTGAACACACAGCCCCTTGCATATTTGCCGGTGACATTTTTCGTTAATACGGCGTATTGTTTCCAGGTGCACCGTGATATAAATACTACTGGCACATAATTTACATTAGATGACACACAATAGCCTAACATGATCATTTTCTTGGTATCTTCCTAATGCAACGTTTATTCAACTCTACGCTGATCTCAAATTTGATTGAATCCTATATAATAAGAGAAAACTGTTTTATCCTCCTTTTTGTGAGCTCTAAAAGGTTTACCGCAACAAACTTGTAATCTTGACTTTGAAGAAACTTTTTAAAACATGCATGCGTGTTTAATAACTCAATCATGAAAATACAACAGCCATTTTGACTTTTTCGATAGTTTTTAAAATTGCTGCAAATTTTCTAAATTGTTTTAATATAACGCATTGCAATTTTCAAATGTACTGCAGCCTTCGATGACCAATTTCTTAATTTATGAAAAAGTAGGTTTAAAAATGTATTTTCTTACGATATTTTTATTGATTAATCTAAATAGTTTGACTGAAATTTGTAAATTGTTTTTTAATTCCGTTTGAACAACCCTATTTTGGCTTTGACTTTTGACTGTGTTAACAAAGAACTTACTCACCTAAATTTTATTGAGGCTTGATTTTCAGCAGAGTTTATACTGCGTAAGTTAGCCCCAAAATTTGCTAACTAGTAAAAAACAAGAGTAGATCGCGTTAACATAGTTTAAAATACATAATGTGGGAAAAATCTTTAGTAAAAGTTATTAATAATCAACTTAGAATTATGCCATTTTGTACCTTATTGTAGTTTTAAAAGTTACGTGGCCAAAAGTTTTTTGCAGTCGTATAACTTAGAGTGAATGATATTCGTCGCGCCGTGAAATGAAATGCTGATTGAAATTGCAATGCGTTAGACAATTTATTGTAAAGAGTTCTCTGTAAGCTGCGGTAGCGTACATTTTTAAATACGTCGGCACAAGTTTATTGAAAAACGTTAAACTGTCTCATGTAAAATAATCTATAATAAGAAGATCGAATAACAAATTTTGGATTATGCAATTTTGTACCTTATTGTAGCTTTCATAGTCAGGTGGCCAAAAGTTATTTGTAGTTGTAAAATTTGAAAAGGCTCGTATTCATCGCGCTGTAACATGAAGTGGTAAATGATCTTGCGATGCATTAGGCATATTAATTTAAATTGTTTTTGACAAACTGAGGTAGCATACATTTTTCAATAAATCTGAACTAATCCGTTGAAACACTTTTTGTACTATTTCAACTCTCTAATCGATTTCATATAACGACTAGAACTGGCGGAGTGCCGGAGAGGCTTGTTATAATTCCTATACGTATTTCGAAACAATAGTTTAAGCAGATGACAGGTGATAATGAGTTGTTCTAATACTTAATGGCACGAGTCGTCTGCAAAACTTTCTCCTTTTGATGTTAGGAATCTGACTCAAACATCTCGAGCTTAAGCAGTCATTGAAAGTGGCATTTTTAAATAGCACTAATAAAACCAAATCTATTCATTGTTTATTTTTGCTACACCCATTTTCAAAGCAAACAAATAGACATGTTGGAAAGCAATTACCTGAACAACTTCAAAAACAACTATCAAGATGATTTTTTTAGATGTGTCTGATCAAAATTAAATTGCTAACAGTTTGATTTCCACAGAAAAACCCCTTATGTAAATACAATTACTGTGTTTATAAGTCGGTCTGAACTGATTCTACAAGCTTTGAAAAAGATATTGCCATGGATGAGTATTGAACACACAGCCCCTTGCGTATTTGCCGGTGACATTTTTCGTTAATACGGCGTATTGTTTCCAGGCGCACCGTGATATAAATACTACTGGCACATAATTTACATTAGATGACACACTATGGCCTAACATGATCATTTTCTTGATATCTTCCTAATGTAACGTTTTTTCAACTCTACGCTGAGCTCAATTTTAATTGAATCATATATAATAAAAGGAAACTGGTTTATTCTCTTTTTTGTGAGCCCTAAAAGGTATACCGCAACAGATTTGTATTCTTGACTTTTAAGAAACTTTTTAAAACATGCATGCGTGTTCAATAACTCAATCATGAAAATATAACAGCCATTTTGACTTTTTCGAAAGTTTTCAAAATTACTACAATTACTTTCATAATTCGGTTACTATAGCATGATGTAAATTTTAAATTTCTTGCACTCTTTGATGACCAAATTCTTTGATTATGAAAAATTGTTTCTATATGTAAATTATATGTGAAGTATGTTAGCATTGTAAATTTGAGATGTTCTAGTGTTTGCAATAAACAAACTTTTCATGAAAACTCTGTTTATGTTTGGGGTTTCTTATCATATTTCTAAGTATTGATCTAAACTGTCCTACTGACTGTTCGAGAATCATCTTTTATCTCGATTTATACAATAATTTTGGAACTTTGATTTTGGATTTTGTAAACAGGGCTGATAAGTGACTACAGTTATACAAGGCTCATCATACAACATATTATTTACCATACAGTTTAGGCCAAATGGTGAAAAAGCTATTTAAATTACAGCAATTTTTCAAGTTAATCTTGGGTTAATTTTTATTATCTGTTAGAGCAATTATTAAAGTAATCAAATCATACAACTTGTTTATGCTATTTTGAACTTTATTTTGTGATAAGTGTTAGGTTGCCATAAGGTCTTTGGCTTTAAAGACGGTCAGATGAGCCGTTGCAGAGTAACAAAAAGGTAGGTATTTCACACTTTGTATAAAAGTTTTTAGGCAAACATCACCTGTGTCAGTCAGTTAATATAATCCCTTTGGCACCAGGCGTCTGCCAAACAATCTCACCTAGTCGTTAATTAGCCTAATCCATTGACTCAAGTTGGAACTCAAACTCACACTTGAACTCTAATCCTCTCTCAATAGAACTCTATTGTTCTCCCTGAGGCTGGAATCATATAAAAGACAGTGCTGGGCTAATTGAGATTCACATCATCGTCGGACTCGGAGAGGGAACGTGCTTTAAGGAAGAGTTCATCACAACCCTGTAGCGTTGAAGGGTCGATAATATACGATTATTTTACCATGTGAACTCAATTGCCAAACTTATAACGCTGGCATAAGTTATTTAAATGAACCGCTAAACCAGTGTTCAAGATCAACACAGGATAATGCCTACAATACAGTTTACACTTTGTAATCTTTAACAACGGACTTCATGACTAAGGTTTCTAAGGTCGGTAAGCTTTAATTTGTTGCTCTTCGCTTAGCCGTCATATGTAATAGTTTTTTTATTTCAAGTTATACGCTTTGCAGGGAATTCTAATCATCACTTTTGGTTCTAATGGCACAGTTAGTAATTTTGGTGTTCTGGTAAAAATATGAGAAAAAGAGTAGAAGTAAATGTTATATATGACATACTGTTACCTTATTAGAAAGACCGCAAGCAGAAATCAAAGTTGGAAAAGTAGAAATGCTGTTTTACGTTCCCTTTGCGGCAGGAGGCTAATAAGATTCAGTTTCAGTGTCTTGTTGATGTTTGCTTTTATCATTGGTTTTAGTGTCTTTGTGGGGTTGTCGGTTTTAGGTTTTGGCTTCCACGTTGATTGTTAAGTGTCGTTGCAGTGCCTGTTTGACTTCTTGCTCCTTTTGTTTTATTGGTCGGTTGTTTCAGTTTGTTGATGGCTTGTGTTTGTTTGAACTTTAGTTTCCCTTGATGGCTTATGCCATTTAGTTTTTGTTGGTCAGGTGTTTCTATTTGGTACGTCTATCTAGGTAGTCAAGTTATTTTATTGTGCGGTCTTTCTAATTAGGTTTTAGTGTTCGGATTTGAATTGAAGTTTTTTATCTTCTCAATATCTTGCCAGACGAATTTCTGACAAACCACTATGAAGATGTTTAAACATTGATGAAATGCTAAAGCAATTTAATCATGCCTCTCCAATGTTAGCTGTATTTAAATTTGTCAAACATTTCTATTGACAACTGTCGAAAAATGTATTTAGCCTATTTCTAGCTTAGTAATTTTATAGATTTTAAAAATCCTTGTTTTGACTCATGACTAACATATTTGAGATTTGTATTTGTTGAGGAAAGTTTCGCAGAAGAGGAAAAGTGACTTGAAGTCAAAAGAACTCTATACAGATATAAAGACGAAAAGTATTTTCATAAGAAGGCTAGTAGCACAGAACCTTTTACCTCGTCGTCAACAGCCAAAGAATGCAACAGACTAGCTCAGAATAAATCTAATCATACAGAAAGAAAGTGGCATGTTCTATCACATGCAACACACCGGACAACTCGAAACAAGGCGCAAGATAAAGTCTCAAGACAATATTTTCTACAGATAGCTCAATCCTACATTCGTTGACATGTAGAAGATGGTGCTTTTGCTAAACAAGATGACAAGATAAACCACTACGTAAATCCATCATCATCAATACGCCGAAGAGCAAACAGAACTAACCCATAAGCCAATAACCTGCTGTCAAACCGATTGACTGATTGACATCATTTATATGTAGTTTTGCAATTTTGATGATTGCAAAAAAGTAGACCTATTATACTCGAGCCAGGTTTGCTTGTGAGAATGGAATTACCATGACTGAAAATTGACAGCAATGCACACTGGAGACAATAGTGCAGTCTCAAGAAAGCTTTTCCTACAAAGTGATTGAAGAAGTCAGCTAGGTAAGCAACGTTATATATATTTTGAAATGCTAAACAATATTTTTAGGGCCATTATTTTCACTTTCACTAAAAAATCAATTCAAAAGCCTTTTGTTTGTTGCTTACGCTAAAAATTCTCTTTGAGTACAATTATTTTGTCATATCGCATGATAGAGCTGATGACAAATGTGGCTGGAAACTTGCCACTTCGTTTTATTACTACTTGCATAAAGTTAGTGTTGTTTAAAATTAAAGATGATTGTTAAATGTTTATGTTCAAAAGGTTTGATAGTTTTACAAAGTTAACCAAATTGCTACTGTTTTGCTAAAAAACCAAATCATTGCTGTAAAGATGGCGTGGCTGACCCTTTTTCTTTGTTACGTTGCAAAATGGTGTTTCAATCCACCACAAAGGATAGTTATTCAATGCTTTTTTTCAATTTTCTTTTTTCATAAATTTTTTTCTCAGATTTTTACGCTACAATGTATCTCGTTTATTTTATCCAAACATCAAGGCAGCCCGGTAGTATTATTTGAAAATTAAAACATTTTCAAGTTGTAAAGTTTGACTGCGACAAAAACATTTTTAAACTTGGTTGGTTAAACAACACTATGTCTTGTTTGTCAGACTTGAAAAAGTCGCCAATTTAAATTGTCTTCGTTGTTTTGGAAAACTATATTGTCTGCATAAATTTGAGAAACGGCATGTCATATTGCGGCAATAATGTACATGTAAAATGCTTTATAAAAGTAGATATCTGGCACATTTTTTCATGAGTTGCTAATAACTGTCATAGCTCGTCTGATTAGTTCGCATGCTTTTGTATTCACTTTGCCTAATCTCTTGGCAACTCAACTCAGTTGTATGCTTTATGAGAGAAACTGCTGATATGGTATGACAGAAGTAGTTGGAGACTCATAAAGAATCCATGCAAGTGGTAAAGAAGTTGTATCTCTGAAGGTGAAGCAGCTTCCTCCTGTTTATTCTCAAAGCTGTTTTTGACAAAAAAGGTACGTTGTATAAATGCTATAAAGTTTTCTGTGCTCAGCAAAATTTCAAAAACATGTTGCTTGTAATAATTTAGTAATAAAGTAAATTGTCTCTTGTTTTGTTGGTGTCAGTGTTTTTTGACTGTTCTACTCCTGTGATTTTTATCTCACGCTAGTTCGTTCCGCCGCCGATCGTTTGCTCGTTTGTCAACCGTTCATCGTTTGTTCGATCGATATTGCTCGTCGATACGTCGTTGTTATACGTCGATCGTACGTTGTTGCTTGTTATTGTTTGTAAAGTTAACTTTTTTTAATTTTCGCATTTATTTTTAAGGTTACTGGTATTTCAACCGTGCTCCTTACATGTTAATGGCAACCATTTACAGTTTCAGAAGTTTATTTTGAGTTTGTATTGCTTTGATGTGTAGGGTTATAGTTGATTTAGGAATATTCGCTTTTCATTAGGCCAGTGGGTTGATTATAGGTCACCAATCGCTGACTTTTGTTCTGACAGTCTATGGTGGCCTACAAATTTTTTGGTATTGCTAAATGCCTTTTGTTATCACAATTGGAACAGGCCAATTCTAAGTCTATAGCGAATTCTAAGTCTATAGCGAATTCTAAGTCTATAGCGAATTCTAAGTCTATAGCGAATTCTAAGTCTATAGCGAGTTCTAAGTCTATAGCGAGTTCTAAGTCTATAGCGAATTCTAAGTCTATAGCCAATTCTACGTCTATAGCGAATTCTAAGTCTATAGCGAATTCTAAGTCTATAGCGAATTCTAAGTCTATAGCGAATTCTAAGTCTATAGCGAATTCTAAGTCTATAGCGAATTCTAAGTCTATAGCGAATTCTAAGTCTATAGCGAATTCTAAGTCTATAGCGAATTCTAAGTCTATAGCGAATTCTAAGTCTATAGCGAATTCTAAGTCTATAGCGAATTCTAAGTCTATAGCCAATTCTAAGTCTATAGCCAATTCTAAGTCTATAGCCAATTCTAAGTCTATAGCCAATTCTAACTCTATAGCCAATTCTAAGTCTATAGCCAATTCTAAGTCTGTAGCCAATTCTAAGTCTGCAGCGAATTCTAAGTTTGTAGCGAATTCTAAGTTTGTAGCGAATTCTAAGTCTGTAGCGAATTCTAAGTCTGTAGCGAATTCTAAGTTTTTAATGTTGCAATGGGTTTTTATAACAGTCAGATAGCCGCTCCTGTTGAGCGGTTTTTTTGTATTACTCAAGCCTCTTCAATGACACTCTATTTTACTAGATATCTTTTTGGTCCTGTTTTTCCCCCACTGTCCCGAAACGCTATAAAGCGCACTCTAGGTATATGACACACTATTTTACTAGATATCTTTTTGGTCCTGTTTTTCCCCCACTGTCCCGAAACGCTATAAAGCGCACTCTAGGTATATGACACTCTATTTTACTAGATATCTTTTTGGTCCTGTTTTTCCTCCACTGTCCCGAAACGCTATAAAGCGCACTCTAGGTATATGACACTCTATTTTACTAGATATCTTTTTGGTCCTGTTTTTCCTCCACTGTCCCGAAACGCTATAAAGCGCACTCTAGGTATATGACACTCTATTTTATTAGATACCTTTTTGGTCCTGTCTAAGTCCCGCGTCTAAGTCCCGCGTCTAAGTCCCGCGTCTAAGTCCCGCGTCTAAGTCCCGCGTCTAAGTCCCGCGTCTAAGTCCCGCGTCTAAGTCCCGCGTCTAAGTCCCGCGTCTAAGTCCCGCGTCTAAGTCCCGCGTCTAAGTCCCGCGTCTAAGTCCCGCGTCTAAGTCCCGCGTCTAAGTCCCGCGTCTAAGTCCCGCGTCTAAGTCCCGCGTCTAAGTCCCGCGTCTAAGTCCCGCGTCTAAGTCCCGCGTCTAAGTCCCGCGTCTAAGTCCCGCGTCTAAGTCCCGCGTCTAAGTCTAAGTCCCGCGTCTAAGTCTAAGTCCCGCGTCTAAGTCTAAGTCTAAGTCCCGCGTCTAAGTCTAAGTCTAAGTCCCGCGTCTAAGTCTAAGTCTAAGTCCCGCGTCTAAGTCTAAGTCTAAGTCCCGCGTCTAAGTCTAAGTCTAAGTCCCGCGTCTAAGTCTAAGTCTAAGTCCCGCGTCTAAGTCTAAGTCTAAGTCCCGCGTCTAAGTCTAAGTCCCGCGTCTAAGTCTAAGTCCCGCGTCTAAGTCTAAGTCCCGCGTCTAAGTCTAAGTCCCGCGTCTAAGTCTAAGTCTCGCGTCTAAGTCTAAGTCCCGCGTCTAAGTCTAAGTCCCGCGTCTAAGTCTAAGTCCCGCGTCTAAGTCTAAGTCCCGCGTCTAAGTCTAAGTCCCGCGTCTAAGTCTAAGTCCCGCGTCTAAGTCTAAGTCCCGCGTCTAAGTCTAAGTCCCGCGTCTAAGTCTAAGTCCCGCGTCTAAGTCTAAGTCCCGCGTCTAAGTCTAAGTCCCGCGTCTAAGTCTAAGTCCCGCGTCTAAGTCTAAGTCCCGCGTCTAAGTCTAAGTCCCGCGTCTAAGTCTCAGTCCCGCGTCTAAGTCTAAGTCCCGCGTCTAAGTCTCAGTCCCGCGTCTCAGTCTCAGTCAAAGTCTCAGTCTCAGTCAAAGTCTCAGTCCCGCGTCTCAGTCTCAGTCAAAGTCTCAGTCTCAGTCAAAGTCTCAGTCCCGCGTCTCAGTCTCAGTCAAAGTCTCAGTCTCAGTCAAAGTCTCAGTCTCAGTCTCAGTCAAAGTCTCAGTCTCAGTCTCAGTCAAAGTCTCAGTCCCGCGTCTCAGTCCCGCGTCTCAGTCTCAGTCTCAGTCAAAGTCTCAGTCCCGCGTCTCAGTCTCAGTCAAAGTCAAAGTCAAAGTCAAAGTCAAAGTCAAAGTCAAAGTCAAAGTCAAAGTCAAAGTCAAAGTCAAAGTCTCAGTCAAAGTCTCAGTCAAAGTCTCAGTCAAAGTCTCAGTCAAAGTCTCAGTCTCAGTCAAAGTCTCAGTCTCAGTCTCAGTCAAAGTCTCAGTCTCAGTCTCAGTCTCAGTCTCAGTCTCAGTCTCAGTCTCAGTCTCAGTCTCAGTCTCAGTCTCAGTCTCAGTCTCAGTCTCAGTCTCAGTCTCAGTCTCAGTCTCAGTCTCAGTCTCAGTCTCAGTCTCAGTCTCAGTCTCAGTCTCAGTCTCAGTCTCAGTCTCAGTCTCAGTCTCAGTCTCAGTCTCAGTCTCAGTCTCAGTCTCAGTCTCAGTCTCAGTCTCAGTCAAAGTCAAAGTCAAAGTCAAAGTCAAAGTCAAAGTCTCAGTCTCAGTCTCAGTCAAAGTCAAAGTCAAAGTCAAAGTCAAAGTCAAAGTCAAAGTCAAAGTCAAAGTCAAAGTCAAAGTCAAAGTCAAAGTCAAAGTCAAAGTCAAAGTCAAAGTCAAAGTCAAAGTCAAAGTCAAAGTCAAAGTCAAAGTCAAAGTCAAAGTCAAAGTCAAAGTCAAAGTCAAAGTCAAAGTCAAAGTCAAAGTCAAAGTCAAAGTCAAAGTCAAAGTCAAAGTCAAAGTCAAAGTCAAAGTCAAAGTCAAAGTCAAAGTCAAAGTCAAAGTCAAAGTCAAAGTCAAAGTCAAAGTCAAAGTCAAAGTCAAAGTCAAAGTCAAAGTCAAAGTCTCAGTCTCAGTCTCAGTCTCAGTCTCAGTCTCAGTCTCAGTCTCAGTCTCAGTCTCAGTCTCAGTCTCAGTCTCAGCTCAGTAATACTTCACAAATATTTTCTGCAGCACTTTTCGATTATCGCAAGTGACCAACAGGCTCGTCATGTATATCAGACAATGATATGTACTCCTTCAAGCAAAAGCTAAAAAATTAAACAAATTTTTACGGTAAGTTATAAGATATCAGTGCTAAAAGTGACAGCGTTACAATGACTATAAAACAGACGCATAAGAACAATAGACATGGTTTTATTGACTGCGTGAAGTATATTATTTTGTGAAAATATTTCGACGAATAAGGTTGCATGAAAGTGTAAACAGAAACCATCTACCACAGCTAGGTCACATTTGAGCTGTTTTGGAAAGCGAATCCAAACTACGGCGGTCTTGTGTGGCTGCGATTAACTGTTCGTTTTTGAGCTTTTAAGAGCTTGTAATCACATTTCCAAATATTTTGCACCTACAACACAACAGAGTAAGACATGGTGAATCTTTTCATATCAAATAACTGTAATGTGAATTTTGTTGCAAGTCAACCTTTAAAAATTAAACGAATTTTTTATGGAATTTGATACATCAGTGCTCAAATGACAGTTTTACAATTATGATGAAATAGACTATTAATATTCTTATGAAACCTCATCATATTTTTTCTCTGAACAACGATCCAATATTACTAACAATACAAACAATACAAGATAATACTTTGTAAAGGATATTGCCATCCTATACTCAGGCACCAAGTAGCTTGTGATAAATATAGGATAAATATAAGAGAATGAGTGAGGTTTCTTTTTCCTTTTTATTACCAAATTCCATGAGTGGTGGACATTGCGACTACTGCTCTGCTTTCTCATCGAGATCTCTCCCCAACTAACAATTTTACCTTCCAAGGATTTTCAAAAAAGTCCAAACATTTTTCATTGCAACGCTGTCACAAGATCATTTGTAGACACCTTTTCAACGTTCAAGCAATGTTGTGAGAAATACATAGCTGGAACGTGTTTCCCATAACGTTTTAGCAATGTTGTGGGAAATACGTTGCTAGATTGTTCAGAAAATGATCTCCCAAAACATTCCCACAATGTTGGGAGAACATTACGTAATATTCCACATACATTTCTTCCATGAGGTTGTCTCAAAGTTATTAGCTAACATCCCAGGAAGGTTACGCTTAGAATAATGATGGGATGTAATTGCGTTAACATTTCCAAACATTCCTATTACGTATTCATAACATTGGTATTTTGCACTGATCATACCAGACCCCGCAAATCTTTGTTAAGCTATAATGAACATTAAAAGTTTAAATTTAAATGCACATTTGGTTGCATATTCTGTTTGCAAACAACTACATTTGATTTTCATACAAATGTGTCATATTGTTATATAATAATTTAGTATTAGGATATCATATGATATATTAACACGAAATATATAAAACATAATCAAATTATGACCATCTAATAAGTAGTTGAGTATTTATGACACTCCCTTAGTCATAACAAAGCACTCAGATGCCCAGAGAGTTCTAATGGAATTTAAACATTTTTGCGATATTTTTTATGAAATGCGAAAATTGAAATTCGTAATGACCTTTACTTTCTTTTACATGAATCATTCAAAATTAACATAAAATGTTTTTTGAACATAAATATGGATGAAAACAGACAGGAATATCATTTTGAAACAACGTCTAGTTTAATTTACATGAGAAGTATGCAACGAGGCGGCTAAAGTGTTGTATTATGTGATCTGTAGTTCTGCGCAGTATTATGTTTTCAGCGCTTCATATCGATGAACCATGAATAACGATAATGTAAAGGATCTTGGGGCCAGATATGATTAAAAGGGGAGCCGGATGTGGTTCACAGTTTAACACACATGGTTCACACAATTCTCTTTGCCTGCGAAGTTAGCTTCCATTGAGGTAGCTTTTTCTTTACCAAACAAAACTTGTGATAAAAAGTCTTGTATTTACTGATATCATGTAAGAAGTTGCTTATATAAATAAGCAAAATTTTTGCGGGTAAAATTGGGGACTGAAAAAATAGCTTCACGGTCGCTGACAATGAGCTCTTCTATGCGTGTTTAGAGTAGTGGAACGATGAAAGGGACATCTCTTTCCGATATGAATAACTTTGTTTTTAAAATGCAACTGGACAGCGCACAATGTGTTCTCGTGTTTTCTATATTTTACTAACTTCTGCTGCTCGCTAACTCTGCACCAAACAAAGAAATGTAGATAGGTTTTACTTAGAAGGTGTATTTATGCACTAACTGGTAGTTAGCGACAATAATTAATTTTCACTAAAGCAATTGTTGTTAATTGGGTCTAAACTTTAGCTCAAGGCTATACTATTAGAGTTGACAAACATTAATAGCTGACTAGATAACTTTCTTATATTTTTCATAATTTTTTTGCACATTATAACCAAGAGTTCTTCATGATTTGACCATGATTGCTTTTTTCTAGATATGCTGCCTGCGTGACATTTGCTGCTCGAGGAACTTCATTACTTTATTTAAATAAACTAACAAAATGGCGTTTTTACTTTTGACTTTAGAGCCTAAAACTGGTGTGAAAAAAAGACATCAATTTTATCAAATTATGGAACAAGCCTAACTTGAGAAAAACTCAAAAATCCCTGAGCAATGCCAAAAAAAAAAGGTAGAAAATCGCCAGAGAAGACAGTTCAACATGCACCTAATAAAAATAAATAATGGTGGCATTTTTGTTTAGTACACGCTACAAATGTATAGGAATTTAATTGTTAATTAGCCCACGTTGTCAGTGTGGTACACCGGGTTTCCGAGTTATAGTCTAAATCAGAAAATTCTAGCATTTTTGAGTTGAAAGCTTGCTGATGTAACAGCCCACCTGCTGTTTGAAAACAGCCGCTACTGGCAGGAAGTAGCCCTCTGCACTGCCGGTCTGATATAAACCCAAAGGCTCTCCGGAGATGATCGGACTTTTGTAGAGATGGTGGTTCGGCACCTAGATTTTGGAACACATCAGCACCAGCTCTGGTCTCAGCTAATATCTCTGGCGGACCCTGAGTAGACAGTCGAATAGCTTCTACGGGGAGGTGGGGAAAGAAAGTGTGACAGAAGATTGTTGCCAGGGCCAGCTGTATAGCCAATTTCAGAATGAACAGATACTAGGTAGAAGACTGTATAAGCATTTATGAATTATACTTTCCAAATAACATTAAAAATACTTCTGTCGGTTTAAAATAATGTTATTACCTTTAAAGTAGTGTATATATCCATATATATATTAGGTTTCAACAAGGCTGAGAATTAAATTGATGATCCTAATGTTTATTCAGCATCACACTTATCTTCTACTTAGAGTTTTCAGGCAAGACAAATGTGTCATTTGTATGTTATTGCTCTTGATGCACTCGTGACTATCAGCAATAGCATTTTTTGCATTCCAACATCTCTTGATCTCCACTCTGAATAATTAATATAGTGTGTTTTAATAGTTTCTTTTTATGTTTCTAATTGATATGCTATAGTTAGTTGGAATTACCTCATTAGCTTTACCAGCCATTTTTTGCCTAAATAGACCTCTGTCTGCGTGTGGAAGCTCAATAAGAGTTGAAAAATATTGGCCCAATTACCGGTATCAGAACATCAGGTATCAGCATAACACTCCTGAAGAGTTGAAAAAAAAACAGAATAAAACTCTTGGATAACAATCGGTATTGAGTAGACAAATTCTTGTTCCTTAATTACAATGTCTTAGTATAGATTCATTCTTGACTATTCATCCTGACAAACCAACAAGTTTAAACTGTTGCGATAAAAATTAAATTAGTGTTTCACGGACAAAAAGCAAAAAAAACCATATTTTGCAAGAAACAATGGTGATATATACAAAAATAAAAGTTACATAAAAAATCTTCAAAAAGATTTGGGCATAAAACTTGCTTACAATATTTAGGTTATAATCAGGAGCGGTAGGCCTAGTTTAATTAAATTTTTACATAACTCAGCAATAAAAAACTGTTTGTAACATAAATCAACATTGCCTTCTAACACCAAATAAAAGTTTTTAAAAATTAAAAGCACGATTTGCTTCTTATGTGTCTACTGCAGACATAAACATACATTTTTTAGCCTTGTTTAGTAACAATGATTAGACAACTCCAAGAAGACATGCAAATATTGTATTACAAATCCTCTATTGCTTTTTATTTTTGACAAACAATACATAACTGCTTGTAGTACTTCATGGACCTAAAGTCATAAGGAAAGGCAACTTCCTAGATCTTTACCCATGAATATATTTTTAAAGATTTTAATGGAAAACTAAATATATCTTTGGAAGTTGTTTCAAGTGTCTGCAAGATAGTTTAATGAGCTAACTACAATGCAAATTTTAAAGCCAAAAAACCTTGAATTAACCTTTGTTTTAATAAATTTAAAATAAACTTGAAAGACTTGCCAAAAATTCTAATGTTTTTAAAATCCAACCAAAGTTAATGTATTCAGTAAATGAAAATTTCATTGTAAACTAGGTTGAAAATTATATAACCCTTTAGATATTTTAAAGAACTCACAGATCCCATGTTTCTATGTGTGTCTTGTTACAATTAATGGATGGCTAGTAACCTTCTGCATGCTCAACCACTGTCTCTTTGACTAGCCATCTTGTTTATGTCCAGCCACTAGTTATTTAACCAGTTTCACCTCTTCCTGACATACCTAACCACCCTCTACCAACTCATTTGCAATATTAAACCCTAATTAACACAATATATTTCAATAGGTAACATAGTCTTAGCCATCAAGCCAAAGGATTAAATTTTGAGTATTTAATTAGCAGCCTTTAGGCCAGGCTACACACTCCAAGCAAATGCTGTTTGGAACATGTAAACACATTTTGGTTGCCAATCAGAGCTTTTATTACAAGTGTAAAAAATGACGCTCATTAAATTATTCTGCACAATTTGTTCACAATTCAATGTGGGAAGCTCTAGCAGATACATATTAATCATTTCTATTTTCGGAACAAGCAATATAAATGACAGAACAGTAGCACCAACTTTAAAGAATTTAAATTTGAGTATGACCGAGAGAATAAAATAAGTACCTTCCAGACGTGTCACAGTATTTCAAAATGCAAGTCATCGGCTGACAGAAATGAATATAATCTTTTACACAGCCACTTTTAAAGGTTGACTTACAACGAGAATCACATTACAGTTATTTGGTATCAAAAGGTGCATCATGTCTTACTTCGCTGTGTTGTAGGTGCCAAATATGTGGACAAGTGATTACAAGCTCTTAAAACCTCAAAAACGAACAGTTAATCGTATCCATCACAAAGATGCCGTAGGTTGGAATCTCTTTATCTCGAGGACGTACTCAAATATTTTCATAAATATACTTCACACATTCAATAAAACCATGCACATTGTCTTTACGCGTCTACTTCATCATCATTGTGATGCTGTCACGTTGAGCCTTGATATCTCAAAAGCTAGCCAAAAAAACCTTTTACACTTTTTACCTTGGCTGGAAGAGTGCATATCATCTTCTGATCAACATGAGGAGCCTGTTGGTCACCTGCGATAGTCAAAAATGCCGCATAGTTTGTTCTCGCCATTTGGCAGGAAGTATGAGTCACATCATCAAATTACAAATAGATGATTAGACCAAGCTAAAACAAAACTGGGAAGTAGCGAGCATCTATATTTGATAAGGCTTTTCTGGTAGAACCCGAAGTTTGTCATAAACTAGCGCTACAAGACGCTTTATAATGAGCTTTTTAATTGCTTTTCATTTCACAGCATAACAACACGTGTCAAAACAATAACCACGACGTTTTGAGTATCCAACGAAATAAAGAGATTTCGAGATACGGTGTTTTTGTGATAGCTGTGATTAACTGTTCGTTTTTTAGCTTTAGAAAGCTTGCATACACATTTCCACAGATTTTGAACCTACCACACAGCATAATGAAACTTGGTAAACTTTTTGATACTAAAAACTGAAATGTGAATTTTGTTGCAAGTCAAACTTTAATGTGAGACATTGCTACCGACACAAATTCAGCTGAAGAATATATATATGATATACAATTTTTTGCCGGAGATTTTCACCTCAATATACAAACTTTATTTCACCATACGAATTCAAGATAAGTTTTGTTTGAGTTCAAATTTTGCAGTGGGTGTCAAATTTCGTATGTCAAAATAACAGAGACGCTGAAATGCGGTTCGCCAAAAGCAATAATTTTGCAAAATGTTTAGAAGACACACAATGACCAATTTCTTTCAGGTCGGCATTCCATGTGTGACGTTTTGTTAGAAGAAAAAGCAAATATTCATTTGTAGCGTTATACTTTATTTTACTATTAACTTTTATTAAGCATACATATATAACTACAATTATCTACATTTAATTTGTTAGCTACGGAACCTGAGACCGATACAAACGTTACATGACAAAGGAAAAATGATTTCCATGACAACAAAGTTGGAGGTCATAAATAAATAAGAAGGCACTCATATTGCTAACATTGCCAAGAATATGGTCGCAATTAATTAACAATTGCAACTACTGTTATTAAAAACAAAAATTCGTTGAAGCAAACACAATGAGGAGCTTAGGACTGATGACATGAAGGAGTTCAAGGCCATGCACAAGATCATTATTCAAGAGGAGCAACTATTTAGTAGTAGCAAGGAAGTAGAGGAGACAGAAAAACCTGCATTGGCAGAAGAATTTCAAGTGTTTTATTTACTGGCATGGACTGGTACATAAAAATGATACTGTACAATGTATGTGTAATGTATCTCATTAATTTATCTTCTTTGTGTGGCATGCTTTCATGTTTTATTCACTTCATGTTTTATTTTATTTCATGTTTTATTTACTTTATTTTGATAAAGCAGGCGGGCCCGTTTTCTACTACGTCAATACAAGTCAGTGTATGTATGCAACTCGTATACAACTAGCTACTCAAGATAGTTGACGGATCTACATTACTTTCTAGAACTTGCCAAAGCCCTGCATTTTAGGGTATAAATACGTACAAACTTCTGTATGTATGGTTTCATTCATTGTTGTGCACATTTCCTACAAGACAAACTACGACCATTTTTGGATTATTTTTAAAAGCTTTAATTAGCTAGAGATTGCCTGCATTGCACCAGAATTTACACTGCACCAGCAAGCATCATCCTCATTATGTGATCAAGTAAGCTATCTTTTACATTGCACCAAGTTAGCTTGTTTTCTTAGAGCACTCTCTGCACCAGCAGGAAAGCTGTGTCTTCCTGGTCATTTCTGCTTTTCATGACCTCAAAGTGTTAAACTTATTCTTTCAAAACCAGTCGAACAATTTGGACAGGATTAGTCAACTTCTTTTACGCTGCCAAAAAGTCAATTTCATTCCGTATTAAATTTATTTTTAAGTGTACTGGAACATAGTTAGCATTGATACGACTTGTCTTCTTCTCTGCTCTACTTACTACATGTACCAGCTCAACTCACGTTACTCCAAAGGTATGTACATTCAGCATATTAAATAAAACCTCATGTTTCTTTTTGACGGCCATTAAATGGTCTAATGGGGCGAAAGGCCGCTTTCAATAACTGCATCGCTTGGCCTTTCTTGTTGAGTTAGGTTGAAAAAAGTTTTAACCAGACACGCTAAATGTGAAAGTGAAGACAGCAACTGATGAGGAATAAAACTTTCGTGATTTTAAGTTGAAATTCAGTGAAATAGTTGAAAAACATACTAAAATTTAGTTATAAGTGTGAGTTTAGTAAGCTAAACTTTTTGAAGTGAACTGAAATTTTATGTTATATGTACGTCTTGAAGGTAAGAATTTTTTACCGTACGTACTGCACCTGGTACACACAATATGTTTTTGTATTTTACAATATTGCAGATCATAATCACTAGGTGCACTTAATACAATGCAGCTACTGTAGGTAACTATGGTTACTAAAGTTAACATACTAGTTTATTACTAATATTTAATATGTACAGCATTTAAAAAAAATTTGGACGATTTTACCATTTTTATTTTTCATTGAGTAATTACAATAGTTTTTATACTTCTACATACTATTGGTTCACCATACGATCCCAACCTAGGAATATATCAACATCGTATCGCAAGGTTGCGCTGTAGTGTGTAAATTATGATTAAAAAATAAGTTATTCATTCACAAACCAATCATTATTCAAAAAACGATCAACAATAACAATTTAACAAAAAATGAACTGAAGCGCTACCTCAGACAACCAGACGACTAAACCAACTAGACATACTTCTGCTGACTCTACTTTCAGGTTCCGCGCCTTGATTAGCCTTGCTATTGCGCACAGGGACCTCATCATCACCTTCCCTAGAATGACATTTTTTTCTATTCCTCTTGTCTTTTTATACTGTTAGAAACACTCTTCATGTTTTTTTTTGTGGTTATATTATAGATGAAAATAAACAGACAAACATATTATTTAATCCTGAATATTACGTCTGTCACTTAATATCATAACTTGCAGTGTTTTCTTATTCTTGTTGTTGTCTAATGATCAGCTATGTGCACCATATCATAGTAAAATAGCCAGTTTTCTGATGGATAACAAGTGGGCATTGTTAAGCTATCAGGTTTTTGCTAAATAGAACATAACTCCTATTTTGACCTTTTCAAAAGATTAACTATTCATTGAAAGTCATATTTTTGTAATTATATTTTGTATATAGTGCAAGGACACTGCTGCTAAAAATTTTGTTTCACACTGGATAGCATAACACTCAGTGTTTTTTAATTTCTTTGTTTCTAAAATATCAGCAATGGAAGATCAACTAAAATACAGGACAGAAGAGAGGCTACAGGTAAAACTAAAGGTATAATCCTACGGGTAGAGCTTTGAGTATTAAGTAATTTAATATAATAAAATTGTTTATGCATGATAAGTGAAATTGAATACAGGTCTATGATTCCTAGCTTTATTCTATTGCATTGTTTGAAAAGTCAGGAAAACTGATAACAACTCAACTTGATAATATTTTTCATTTCAATTAACTTACAAAAGAAGCAAACAAAAAGCGAAATGCCGCCTCTTCAGCAAAGATAAAACTCTTATTAGTATCAATGTTTACGATATTTACATGGAGTATCTGTTTCCATTATTCACCAGCATAGACTATAATTTAAGCCATATAGCGACTTATTTCATTTTAGTTTGAACTGTTTTTATCTAAGAAAAAAACAAGAGTTGTCCTATAATTGTTGATAGAGAGTGACAACTCTAACTTGTACTGGAAAACTGGAAAAATTAAGCCATATACCTGGAAAAACTATAATTTAAGCCATATAGCGACTTATTTCATTTTAGTTTGAACTGTTTTTATCTAAGAAAAAACAAGAGTTGTCTTATAATTGTTGATAGAGAGTGACAACTCTAACTTGTACTGGAAAACTGGAAGAATTATGGTTATTACATTCTAACTTTAAAATACATGTACTTATAATGGTATAATCATTATTATGAACTATTTGGAATGTAATAGCTCAGCTTTTTCTCAGAATGTCTGAGTGTAAGCCTGAAAATAACGAAAAAGACTTCAAGATATATTTATTGTGCAACACTCAAAATAAAAGATTACTGCTACTTTCACGGATTTCAATCATGAAATCCATGAAAGTAGGGCAAGTCATCTTTTAGTGACTTGCCCTAAATAACGATCATTGTAAGATTGAGGTTTAATGATTTTGTAATGACCTACACTGAATGAAATATTAGTAGTATAGTAGGAGCAGATCTACACAAAAAAGTGATGGATCCAGCAGGGGGATAGAAAAAGGGGGTTGCGAATTAAATTGGCTAGGGGTGTAGATTGAATTGCGTGGAGTTGAATGAGATGTTGGGGTTTGGGGGGAAATTGTGGTGTAGATTAGGGGGTTGAATTCGAGGGGGTATGGATCCGCTCCTGGCGTAATCGGCGGATTATCTGTGGATGAGTCATCCGATTAGTGGGGGATGAGTCATCCGATTAAACGTGGATTATCGCGGGATTAGTCGGGGGAATCGTTGCGGATTAGTCGGCCGAATCGTCGCGGAGTATCGGTGGATTAGTGGGGGTGAATATCTGGGACATCGAGGGCTGGTTGGTTTTCCGGAGTGGATCTCGCGGATTATCGAGGAGAGCGAGAGATTACCGGATGAGTGAGGGGGTTAATATCTGGGACACTGAGGGGTTGATTTTCCGGAGAATGTTATATATTTGGTTGAATGAGAGATAAGTTTTTATTATAAAATATAAACTATAAATGTTACAAAAAATTCAAAATCATTCTGTCATTCGTTTTAAAAAGGAAAGTTTTGGAATACATCTTTCATCAATTTCTGTGTCACATCGAAGAACTAAAATAAGAGTTGATTTTCCCAAAGAATTGAGAAACTGAACAGGAAGTAACAAATCTAATCCTTCATTATTTCCAATATTATCATATATGAAGGTATCTTTAGGTGTAGTAGAATTTGAAATAGGCTGAAGATTACAGATAAAGTCAATATCTTGAAAATTCGATCCTGGAGGACAATACAACATTGAAAGAGTAGAGTTATATCCACATAATTCTCCTCTGTAGAATAATTTGAAATCAATTAGAATATCGATTGTGGAATTTTGAACTGAATATTCACATTCAGAATATGTTAGAACTTGCTCCGATGAAGCTGACGCTATAGGATTAAGGTATAGGTTTTCTCCATCTGTTTCATCTTCATTTAGTAGTTCTTTACACGCAAATCTGTGATTGCCTGGTAATGGATAACCACAATGAAAGTAGTCCGATGGAAATATTCTTCCGCATGTTTCATTATTCTTGTGATATAAAGTAGTTTCTTCGAATGGAAGTAGTAATGAAACTTCAAATTCATTGAGTGTTCTGCTTAAGCAGTTATTCGCATCGGTAACATATTGAATTCTTTAATTTCCATTTATTATTCCCGTAAACCGTAAAATGAGAAATATTATAATGTGCAAATTCATTATAGTCATAGTGTCTTTTTAAAATACTACTCTCTTGACTGAAGTAGGCAAAGAAAATGAATAAAAAGTATGTCAATATAATATATATAGTTCATTCTTCAAAATTATCTTGAAATACTATACAAAAAAGTTATTCAATTCTGTTTGATGACTCAATCCTTCTTGGATATGAAGTGATTAAATATAAAGAATTATGCAAAGTCTAACTGTGATGTTTATCAATTCTTCCCATTGATATGTAGGAGTTTACTGAAGTAATGATTTGTAACTTGTTGATCATTGGCTTCTCCTCTCAAATATGGATAAAGTCTTGTTTCGGTTAATATTATGTTTGAAGGTGTGTTCCAATCAAGTGAGGCTAATAATGATAGTTGGACTTTGTCACTCCTTGGTCCGATTTGAGCAGATTCCAAACACGTTCCAATATCGAGTTCGGCAAAAGTCTCATGAAGTTCTTGTCGAGTCAATCCTTCATTTCCATATCGTACTTGCATTATTCTAATACAATATTGACATCCTCGAGCTCCCTCGAAGCATCCACACTGACTTTCTAAATATGTTACGAAGCGTTTATAGATATAGAATCCGATAACATAGTAAAAAGTTTCTTCAGTAACTCTTCTGATGAATTTTTTTGTGTTTTTCTTTACAACCACTCTTGATTATTGTCCATCCTTAAGATGAGCTGGAATAAACTCCTCCAGAAATATAACCGACATTGTTTCTGTTTTCTTCGTTTTTGGTTCCTTCACCGTCAGAGCTAAATTGAAGAATGATGGAGAATTCTAGAGGAGTAGACTTAATAACATTCCGAATCTTTTTTTTATTTTCATCCAACAGTTTTTTCATCTATAATTACATCATCAATTTCATGCTCGATTTCCTCTTCCAGTCTTTCTCCGATTAATGGAAATTGTGCTATATGAACGAGTCTTCTGAAGAGCAGTTGTTTCGTTTCATCACGTTGTGTAGGATGAGTCATGTAGTGCCGAATTCTATTCCAAAGCACGGTTTCAAAAATCTTTTCTTCCATCGTTTTAAAATCGATCGCGATAAATCTGTTAATCCATTCTAAATCAACCTCTTTTCCAATTTTACCTTCTCGAATGGTAGCTTCAAGATCAACCCATTCAAAGATCATCTTTAAATCTGAGGGTGTTATCGATATTTCTTTTACACATATTGTTGATTCCAAACATTCCCTGCATTCCAACGCACTGCAGACACAGTTGGACTTTAATCTTTTCAATGACACAACTTTTCTAAAAGCAGCTGTTCCTAGAATGTAGTATAAACATTCCTCGGTAAGATGTGTACGAATTTGTTCATTTTCGTCAAGTTGAACCAAGATGTTATCCGGGATTATTTCTGCAACCTTGAATAGAACAAAATCTTTAATCAGAATGTTTTGAGCCATGTTACTATGAGAAAGTCTACATTCGAAATGATTTTACATTGGATAGTATATTGAATTTATATGAGCTTAGTTATATATTATTGATATTGTATATACGAAAAGAAGAGCCAATAAAGAAAATAAAACTGTATAGTAATAATACATCGAGGAGCAAAACTCTACTATCATATATACTTAGCAACAAAATCACTTCTAAAAATTATGCTAAAATATATTCTGTGCTCACTCCATCGTTACATACTCTTCTTTTTGAATAAAAATATGTTAATCCGGTTCTAAGTTGAGTGTATGAGAACACTCTATTGTCTTTTTTTACAAAGCCTTTGTTTATCCCTTCCTTAGGAAATCTTGATTGTAATACTTTTAAAAAAGTGTTTTTTTGTAAAACTATTCGTAGTTTTACTTAATCCTTTACTGCTATGCTTTGTAGAATGAGTTTCATCATTCCAGCAAAAGTAAGTCTTAGAATTTAAGGCTACTATTCCATGACCTGAAAATTCTACTTTGAATAAACCGGGAGTCCTTATATCATATTGATATACTTCTTTGCAACAATTTTGTAATTCCCACGACTTTGTAGGATCAGATTAACAGAGTTGGAAATCATCCGCGTGTCGATCGCAATACATCCTAGGAAACCATTTTCCATATTCTTTGTAGTATATATCAGCGATCTCTTTTCTAACGATATTATCCATAGGTGCTGAAAGAGCCATGTAGGCACTATCTGTATCCATCGCCACATACTGGAAGTCCTTTCTGTCGAAGTATCTAAAATAAAAAAATTTCAATCCTTAATTCTTGTTATCTTAGTATTATAATACTCCCATTTCAAAAATTATCATTCAAATGTTTACCATTATACATATTTTTTCTAAAAGATACAAATGAGATTACTTACCTATCCATGAAGTCATAGTAGAACTCCAACATCCGAAGTTTAGCCAGTTGTAATATGGAGAATCCGATATGTACAGGTATATCCATCTTCATCTGAATAAATATATATACAGTCTTATTAGATTCCTTTACATATATTAGTTCAAGTAAATTTTTCATTATGATTCAATTATATCAATAAGATACTAAATATATACTACTAACCGAAGACTTGTGTTGAGTCAACTCATAGAAGCTATCATCGATTTCCTCCAAAGATTCAAATCTGTGTGATCGTATTCTCAAGGATGCTTCATAATCTCCTTGAATATACTTGACATTTCGATGTTTTAATTTCTCAGTGATTGTTTTCCCGTACGGTGAATTTCCAATGAGTTTATTGGTTGTGGCTATCAACTCTTGGTCAGGATCTTTGTCACCAGCTCTTCTAGCATTTGAGACAGATTCTCCAAATGACTGGAAAACTCTTCTAGGGGTGTATTCTATGAGTTGATATATTTTGGTTATAATCAACCCATGATTAAGATACCATTTTGCTAAAGTGGTGAGTAGTAAAATTTTTTGTTCAAACATACTCCCCACCAAAGTTCGTTGTTCTTGAGGTAGCATTCCTTCCTTTTCAGCAAATTCTTTCATACTTTCACTAAGATGATTTCTATGCAAAGATGTATTCTTGAAAATGGGACTCATTTCTGAAAACTTTTCGTATAAGTTTTCAGGAACAGATATATCGCATTCAATGAATCCATATATCTCCCCTTTTATAATCTGCTGAATAATCTCATCCTCGGTGGCAAAGGAATTGGAAGGATAAAACTCTTCGTTGAAGATACTAATAAAGTTCTTAATCTCGGTGTTATCCTCAATCATCTTGTCCCATTCACACTCCCAGATTCTTACTAAACGATATCCAAGTTCTTTAACATATTCTTCCTTCTTTATCGTTTCCTCCAGAACTTCACTCATGGGTCGATTCTTATATGGATGTATACTTATTCCTTTGGTCTTGTTACTGTTATGTCCATGCCAGAAACATCCATGAAATTGAAACACTGTATTCGATTCTTCACAATATCCATCAACAGGAAGATTATGTTGTCCAATTCTAAATTCTTTATCATTGTTTTCATGTAAGATTTGAATATTGTCCTTCCAGGTCAAAAATTGTAACCATCCATGAGCAGCCTTGCTATTTTTTCGAGGATGAGTGTATGCAAATCCATTTTCGAATCGCCTTATTCTAGGGTTTCCAGTAGGCATTTCTTGCATCATACTCCACAAATATAATGCATTTGCATCAACTCCTAGAATAAGTTCACAAAGTTTGGATTCCTTTCCAAACTTTCTTTCTCGAATATGTGTTTTCTTCGACTCATGAAGTCTGTGAAAAACAATGCTAGGTCCACCTACGATATTGTCCTTGATGGTAAAGTAAATATCTTTATCGTTTTCCCTGATCAGACAGACAGGTTGACAAGTTTTGAAATGATGTGATGAGATGGTCTGATGATGAGAACTCATAGGATGAGGAGGTGAATCTGAAAGTTTCAACATCCATTTTACTGCCAATCCAGGAAGTGAAATGGCGTCTTTCAACATATCGATTCCCATGGTTCTGTAAACTTCTTTTTGTTTTTCTACAGCTTCAACAAATGGTACTACATCGAGATTGTTGTACCATACTAGAAAATCTTTTAACGTTTTCATCTTCTCTTGTTTCCAAATGTTTAAACAGATTTCATAATCAGCATCCGAAATATGTTCATCTCTCAAAGAACTGTAAAAGCATTCTTTAGGTGGTAGAAACGGTTGTTTCAACTTCTCAAGATCATCCATATATTCATAAGGATAGAATCCTTTTTGTTGAGAGCATTTGAAAGCTTTGAGATACTTTGCATAGGAAAATCTTGGAGCAATGAAGTTGGAAATATCCAAGAATTTGAATCTTCTTGATTGAATACAGCTCATCTTGTTTGTTCTTTTCACTACAAATTCAAAATCTTCGTCTTCTGTGTCTTGAAGACATCGAAGTAGAGGTCCTTTCATCACATTCAGGTTGTAGTTTTGTGAATTAAATCCTAGAATCGGAATACATGAGATGAATTTGTCGAAACGTTTAAATAAATGACGAAATCCCTCTCTTGAATGGTATACTCGAGGAATGGAAAATTTGCAGGATTTAAATCTTTCTTCAACTTTTCCTTGCTTTTCAGCTTTTGCCTTCATCAACTGTCTAATGTAGTAAAGTTTTTCTTCAAGGATATCCTGGGCTTCATCAGCAATTTGGGAAATATACTGAACAAAAAAAGATATACAAGAATCAGTATCTCCCTCACTTACAAAACACTTTGGATCCTTAAATCCGGGTACATTTGAACAAACTGGTATACTCATCAATTCGTGTCTCGATGTGAATGTAACCGAATTGGAATTTGGTGGAAGGTCAGATTTTGGAAGATAACACTCGATATCATAGGTGATTAAAAAAGGATAATAAGTATCTTCCTCAGCCACGGATATTCCTATCTCTCGTTTCAGTTGTTCGAAAATTGTAAGTGTTGCCTTAAACTTTCCTCCTTCAAAGATGAAGTTTGTTACTGTTTCTTGACTACATTTATGTCTCTTGAAATTTCCTCTTTTTGTAAAGCTCACTTCACAGGAAGGACAACTAAACCCTTTAGTATAAGCATTAACATCCTTGATGAAACTGAAATGAGAGTTCTGCAAATCGAGGAAGAGTTCCTTTCCCTCTTTTTTGGTCGATGTCCAGATGACTGTTGAGGTTTCATCAGCATTCAGAGATAATACGGTTATACGGATGTCAAAACATTTCTCAAGAGAAATTAAGTCTCCTAACTCAATTCCAGGAAAATTCTTCATCAGAACTTTGGAGGATGAGGAAGAAGAAATGTCTTTCGAGTACTTTTGAATTAGCATCTTCACAAGTTGCTGTTTTGGTCTTTGTCTGGTGCAACTACATCGCTTTGAACACTCACACATCTCCTTCAATGCTAAACATCTGAAGAAACAGAGATTGTCTGTATAAGGAGTGCAGCTCATAGTGATTACATGTCGATTGTTAAGAATGTGAGTCGGAAGATCTGAAGCCACTCCTATTTGCCCCATTCCAATCAATTTATAGAAATAGAATGAAATATTGGTAATTACATTCAATTTCCAAGCTGTATTCGGGCGTTCTCGAATCGCTATAGCAGCAAGATCTTGTCTTGTCAATTCTTCACAGAAATTCTGTAGTTCCTGTCTTGTTGTAATCAGTTTTGCTTTTTTGAAAATTGTAGCACTATTCGATGAAGCATGAAAATATCTTAATTCTCTTGAAGCTTTATGTTCAAGAATGCATCCCACACTACAATTTAACTTAGCTCTTGCTTGTAACCCATTCCAAGTTGTCAACATCTCGTTCCATATTCTTTCCGAATGGTTTGGAGTTGGAAGTTCTGCTTGAGGAATATTTCCATTCCATAAATTTACGTTTAACGTTTCAACATCTCTTCCTCGTCGTCTTTTTGTTGTCATAGCATTCCAATATCTTCTTATTAACTCATCCCATGCCTCATCATCATTAACAGGAATGATATCCTGATTAACTTGTTCTCATTCATTTTCGATAGGAACGATGGGCTCGACTCTATCATTAATACCAACTAAATTGTCATCATCAGCGTCCACTTCATTTTCGTTTCTTTCGATTTGTTTTGTAGGTTGATCAGATCAATATCTATTTTCTTCGATTTCATTTGTATTTTCTTCTTCTGATACATCTGATTCATCGGATTCATCATCAGCAAGATTTCGAGTAATAGGAGTTACTGTTATCTTAGATCGACTAGGATCTCCTCTTCCAATTTGAGTTGAAGCAGAATGAAATGAAGAATGATGAGAAACATTCTTTACTTTTTCGAAAATGAAAGGGGGATCGGAAACTTGTATAATAATCGAGGCATCATCATCATCATCATATTCGTGATATTGTTCCGAAGAATCATTAGTTGATGTTGTAAACGATTCTGAACTTTTATTCGTTTGGAGATGAATGTGTTTGACATGTCTTTTGAGGATTGATTTTTTGTTAAATGAAGTCGAACATTCTAAGCAGATATATTTATTAGCTGAAACGGATGATGCACTTCTTTCCCTACTTCTGCTTCTTTCTCTATTATCAATTGAAGTGCAAGGAGTAGAATTTTCCGATGAAATTAAATTATGCTCTCGTGAAAGCTTGAACATCTTTGAGGAAGAATTCCAGCTGCCAAGAATTAAAAATCTCATTTTACTATTCTCTCTACATTTATTCATTCATTAAAAATTTTTTCCACCATTTATTGTAAATCAACTTACCTCATCAGATTTGCTCCAGTCTCCTTCTGAATGGGAAGTTGCCGGATACATTTCCTTGTTGTATTCAAATTTCGGAGATATATAATCCGGTGAAACAGAGATAATCCAAAAGTTCTGAGAGAAGATTATACATAGATATCCAAATTGTAGAATTAATCCAAACTTTTGTGAGATATATAATCCAGTTAGTTCGGAGAAATATAATCCAGTGAAACAGAGATAATCCAAAGTTCTGAGAGAAGATTATACGTAGATATCAAAATTGTAGAATTAATCCAAACTTTTGTGAGATATATAATCCAGTTAGGTATAGAAATAGTTCGAAGTTCTGAGAATTTCATGTATAATAACTGCAGGAAAAAAAGTCTCGATAATGGTGAGCCCATCAAACTTGGCTGTATTTATACTAGTCAAGTTCAAGGAGGTGGAACCTGCACAAAAGCTATAAATCACTTCTAATCCAACTTGTCTCACTCAACTTTCGCGAAAATTGAATTTCGCGAAAGTGAATTTCGCGAAATTGGATTTCGCGAAATTACACATTATATATATATGATATATTCAACTTTCGCGAAATTGAATTTTGCGAAAAGTGAATTTCGCGAAATTGGATTTCACGAAATTATATATTATATAGTCATTTTTCGCGAAATTGAGTTTCGCGAAAGTGAATTTCGTGAAATTGGATTTCTCGAAATTGGATTTCGCGAAATTACACATTATATATATTATATAGTCAACTTTCGCGAAATTGAATTTCACGAAATTGGATTTCGCGAAATTACACATTATATATATCCCTGTGGTACCCAGACCTAGAAATAATGCTATAAAAAAATTTTTTTTCTTGCCTTTCAGACTATTTAGACACCCTTTAACCATACCACATGTCATTATAAGAACAGAGTTGTTTTTTGTGCATTTTTTTTAATGTGCCAAATTTGGAACATTGGGTAATAGATACAACTAATCAGATATGCCAAATAAACACAGAGATCATGTTATGAACACTTTCAATGCAAATACTTACCGAAGAAAATTAAAATTATAATAATTCATTAATATAATAATAGCATTTACAATAATAATAATAATAATAGTTTTCAATAGACGAATACACAGTAAACAAATAATAAAAACCCAGCTCTACTGTGAACAAAAACATACATGTACATTACAAAGTAATAATCTAATGACAATGATAAGTAACACACGTATATGTAAGAAAAATATAATTAAACACCAACTAAAGATGATATGCCCGGAAGCAGTTTCTGTCTTTGTTTAGACAGAGCCGGACATTGCACTTCTGGCACTGTACAGTGCTCTTGCCATCGGCACACTGTACAAGTTTGTTTGTTCAACAATGGTTGCTATCATGCTAATACCAATGAATTTTTGAAAATAAAGTAGGGGAGTGACAATATCTATAGGTGGTGCTGTGTGTAGACTTGCATACTCTACATCAGGCGCAACAAAATATTTTTTCCTCAACCTGTTAACAGGTCGGCTTTGTTGAACACTTTTGTCTTGTTTGCGTGCTTCAGGTACTGCCAATTCATTCAATAAGAGATTGCTTTCTTCCTCGCCACTCGAGTTGTCATCCTACAATTTATTGATGGCAGCATTGTTTGCATTAGCAAATATAAAAAAAAATTTTTCACTACAATTTTGATCTGCAATATAATTGAAACGAACTTTTGATCTGCAGTACAATTGAAAGCCATTTTATGTGTACATGCAACCTACATGTGGGTTTGTAATACATGTATGCACATCTCATTAGCATCATTTCAAACGGAAACTTACAGATACGTTTGGTTGATCTCGTGCGGGTAAAAAATCTTGATCATCACTTTCTTCAAACTCTCCAAAGTAACTTTCATCCCCATCAATTATTTCCTGCATATTCTGAACAGTGAGTTACTTTTCTTTGTCTGTCATTAGAATCTAAATATTAGATAAAAAAAGGAAATTAATATTACACTGTCTTGTAAATGGTTGCACAACAGCCTTTCAAGATTTATGATATCTGTTTTTCAATTGTCAGTAATACTCTAGTAACGAATGGCTGTTTTAGTAATTCACTAAGCCGCCTCACATTGGAATATTGAGTGACATGTAATTCCCAACGTGCCATTTTTGACACATCTACATTTCTCTAATTGTTAAACATATTAAATATATTATTTCTGAGATAAATTTATGGTAGACTGAAAAAGTAAAGCATATGCTAATGTAATAAACCACAATTGTTCTAATACATACCTTGAAACTGGTGAATGGGAGAGAAGAATATCAGGGTGTTCACAGGTACAAATCTTTCGAGAAAATGGCCGACTTCAAGAACTAAGAAAGGAGCCTTAGTATGGTAACCAATCATTATAAAATGTAGTGCCATAACAAAGAAGACCCACCCAGCCATGCAACAAGGAAAAAAGGCCCAATTCACATTGCTGATGGGCTTAGTTTTGGTTCAAAGTTGGTGTGCCAAATATGGTACACCAGGCACCACAGGGATATTATATAGTCAACTTTCGCGAAATTGAATTTCGCGAAAGTGAATTTCGCGAAATTGGATTTCGCGAAATTATACATTATATATATTATATAGTCAACTTTCGCGAAGTTGAGTTTCGTGAAAGTGAATTTCGCGAAATTGGATTTCGCGAAATTACACATTATATATTTTATATAGTCAACTTTCGCGAAATTGAATTTTGCGAAAAGTGAATTTCGCGAAATTGGATTTCACGAAATTATATATTATATAGTCAACTTTCGCGAAATTGAGTTTCGCAAAAGTGAATTTCGTGAAATTGGATTTCTCGAAATTGGATTTCGCGAAATTACACATTATATATATTATATAGTCAACTTTCGCGAAATTGAATTTCACGAAATTGGATTTCGCGAAATTACACATTATATATATTATATAGTCAACTTTCGCGAAATTGAATTTCGCGAAAGTGAATTTCGCGAAATTGGATTTCGCGAAATTATACATTATATATATTATATAGTCAACTTTCGCGAAGTTGAGTTTCGCGAAAGTGAATTTCGCGAAATTGGATTTCGCGAAATTACACATTATATATTTTATATAGTCAACTTTCGCGAAATTGAATTTCGCGAAAGTGAATTTCGCGAAATCCAATTTCGCGAAATTACACATATATATTATATTGTCAACTTTCGCGAAATTGAATTTCGCGAAAGTGAATTTCGCGAAATTACACATATATATTATATAGTCAACTTTCGCGAAATTGAATTTCGCGATTTTCAATTTCGCGAAAAGTCTTCTGATATTATGGATGATGCAGCTAAATTTATCAAAACTCATTAATCATTTGATGAGGAGAATTGTATATAACCAGCAGAATTTTACTAAAACGATATCAGTTCTTCATTCAAACTCGGAGAATTAACACACTACACAACTATGGAGGATAATACTCAATTTGGAGTGATAAAACCTGAATCGAATAGTTCAGTGAAGATCTCGAAAAAGAAAATTTCACCTGTAACTCTTTCTAACACGACTCCTCCAACGAAGAAGAAGAAATCCAACCAAATCGAAACGAATTTGGAGCAAAGGGCAAAAGATGTGGCAGACAAGTTAAGAACATTAAGTAAGGATACTTTAATGGAAGCAAAATCACTGCAGAGAATGACAGACCTTTCAGTAGGATTGATTATGGAGGTGACAAAAACGGAAGAAGCTCATTTGATCCATGGAGCGTGCTGTATCATTCACTTCAACTATGTGGAAAATGGGATTAGTAAATCTACTGCTGTATTTGCTCCAAAACGATTTCTAGATGGATCGCTGTCTTATCCAGGTATTATGGTATATCTTGGATTAAAACCTAAGAGTAATGGACAGGGAAGTTACCATGACTTAAGACAAGTAACAGAAGGAACCTCAACTCCCTCGGACATGAAACGCACTCTAGCCAATCTGAGAACGAAGAGACTTGAAAAACTTATACAACATTTCGAGACTCGTCATCTCAAGGAGTTCAAAGCACCATCTATTTTCTACTATCACAATGTTGGAGCAAGTGAATACAAAGATGCTGAAGGCAAGGTGGATGTGGCACCAACTGTAGCATTTTCAACCAAAGTTGATGGAGAGGAAGTTCAAGGAACTTTAACGATGCCTTCGAGATATGCCCTTTCGTTGAAAGAAAATTATCCGGGTATCATTATATACAAGGGGCTAGTAACATCTCACAATACTCGCGAATACTACGATGTAGTAGTCATGGGACATGAAGAAGCAAGCAGATTTTACGAGAGTTCGGCACAATGCAAAAAGGATCCTGCTATCATAGCTATTTCCGATGACGATGAGTGATTGATGAACCACTCGATACAAACTTCGTTTTAAAGATTGTACATGAACATTTTCTTATATATATATTCAATGTTTCATTTATACTATATTATCTTTATTGTGAGCTATCTACTTGAATATTTTCATATATTTCAAGTTAAACATAAACTATTTTATTTTTATTGAAACGAAATGATGATGGAAATAATGAATAATACATATAAATATATCTTTTAAAGTGAATAATTTTGTAATAAAACTGATCTTTCATTCAACATATTAATTTCTCCAACAAATTTCAATCTTACATATATACAAAAAAAAAAACGAAAATAAAATCCTTAAAATTCTTAACCATTCAAGAGCTTCAACATTACAAAAACATCAAATCTTCAAAAAAATAACTTTGTACATAAACACTTTCTCATATATATTCAATGTTTCAAATATATAACAATCTCCGGAATATCAACCCTTCGGTGTCCCAGATATTAACCCCCTCACTAATCCGGTAATCTTTCGCTCTCCTCGATAATCCGCGAGATCCACTCCGGAAAACCAACCAGCCCTCGATGTCCCAGATATTCACCCCCACTAATCCACCAATAATCCGCGACGATTCGGCCGACTAATCCGCAACGATTCCCTCGACTAATCCCGCGATAATCCACGTTTAATCGGATGACTCATCCCCCACTAATCGGATGACTCATCCACAGATAATCCGCCGATTACGCCAGGAGCGGATCCATACCCCCTTGAATTCAACCCCCTACTCTACACCACAATTTCCCCCCAAACCCCAACATCTCATTCAACTCCACACAATTCAATCTACACCCCTAGCCAATTTAATTCGCAACCCCCTTTTTCTATCCCCCCGCTGGATCCGTCACTTTTTGTGTAGATCTGCTCCTACTATACTACTAATATTGTTTACGCACACACCACACGCACACACACACATCGCGTGCACACACACCACGTGCATATACACCACGCACAATTACACCGCGTGCATACACCGCACGCACACACACACACACAAGGAAAGTAAAAAAGGGAAAGTAAAAACCATTACCACTGTGGCCATGGACAAATACACAGTTACTAGACAGTTCCGGTTGTTATATTGTGCTTGTCAAATTAAAAAACTATTTAAAAATAGTATGTTAAAAGACAATGGTGAAAAACCGTTATATTGACATTTCACTAAAACTCGATACCGACACAAAATGGGACCGGTTACTGGATATATATTCACTATGCAGTTGCTTGGAGATATGAAGACACCGACAAAGAATGAAGTAAGCCCAAGATGTTGTACATACAATACACGCAACGGGATGTACAGATAACAAGCCACACCAGCAACAAGACCCTTGAAAGCATCCAAAATCCAATAATTAAAAAGCAGCAACAAGCTAATTAGGAACTCCATGCTGAGAAGAATCAACCACAAAACATGAGCTAATCACATATCCAAAAAAACCACCAAAAGAAGCTGAAATCCATTCTCCTGCCAGCTAACATCAGACATTGACCAAATAATTTCAATATACCAGCTCATTAATCTGGTGAAGTTCCGATGACATACTCGAAGACAGTGCTTCTTCAATGACCAACCTTAGTAACCTAAAGAAACAACTCTTAACGCTCATACATCTATTCTCAGGCTGATCAAATGCTTATAAAAGAGAACACTTATAGTAGTTCATCCTCTTTTAACAGTGACGCCTTGAAGGCGTACAAGACTGAGTTTATGGGCAAATACAACTGTTGCCTTAAGATATATTTTATTACTTGGCTTTTACTACTTATTGTTACATTGTTTTATTTTAAAATTTTGCTACTTATGTATTAAGGTTTTGATTTATGATAATAAAGAATATTTATATTGCTACATTAACATCTGAGAATTAGCATAGTTAGACTTGCACTAAAAATCTGGGTCAAGTCCTATAAATTTCACTCTCAACTCTTGACAATAAGAACAAGGGAGCTTGACTCCGAGGTTTTAATCATAAAGCATAGTCTGAATAGAGTAAGACATGGTAGTTATTAATCACTAATGTTAGTGCGGTGTTCAAGTGAGGGAATTTTTTATATACCACATTTCACATTTTTGATGGAGGAGCTGGGTAGATTTTTTAAATACCATATAATATTTTTGGTGAAGATGCCGGGTAGAATTGTTAAATACCACTTGTAGTATTCTGTTAAGTGAGGGTATTTAATATAACACTAGGCTATTGCCTGTAGCTTGGTGTTGTTATGTTGTATGCTATATCTTCAATTGATGGTCGTTATAAGAGCCATCAGATGTAGCCCATTGGATCAGTGCGAAGTAAAAAACATGAAAAATGGCTGGCCAGCCTATGGGACAACTATTATTAATAGTCTATTCTTAGTAAATGTCTATCGTAATTTATATTCAGTCACGAATGGCAGGCTGGATCAATGGCGGTATTTTTTCTTCTATCCCCAAAACGAGGCTGTTGTAGAATGTGATCCATAAAAGGCTAATCAATAATAATAAATGCTGTGATGTAGTAATATAGATCTGAGCACTAAGGTTATGAAATATAACCAATGTAACACTACCTATAACAAAGCAAAGACAAACATAGGTGAACTCAAAATGAGCACATTCATGCACTTTTTTTACTAGTTGGGTAGTAATATTTTTTGTTGATAACAAAATAACAAAAACCCTCTTTGCTGGCATATTATCAAATAAAATGGAAACTGTAAAAGTATCATGACTACAAGATAGCAGAGAACAATTCATTTTTAGTTTAATTTACTTACTTTAGTTTACTTTAAGGTTAACACATAAAATAATTAGAGTATTTCTGCTTACTTCGGACAAAAAGTTAAAAGCGTGTGAAATATGCCGATCACGTAAAAAATATGTCTGCTTTCACTCATAGAAAAACGAAAGAACTACTTTTATTCCTACGCTACTACAATTAGTTATTCGGCTTTTACTACCGAAAAAGAGAAGACAATTTCAGTTTTTTGTGTGAGATGGATGAATAAATAGCAAGCGAAGATAACTGAGTAACAAGTAGCTACAAAGCCTTTCCATCACAATTGAAGCCTAAATAGAGAGCTGTCAATTTTTGCTTAATGATATACTTCCCAGCTTAGATGTTTTAGTAGTGTTTAGCAAAGAAGGCTATAGCAAAAATAATTACAAGCAAGCTTAATGCTACTACACCAGCTAACAGAAAACTTAAAGAAGTAAATTAAGAAAGTAAAAAGTAATATTCCTTTTTACGTCTTCATTTTGAGATGGACTTATATGCAAAGTATATGTCTTGAATAGTGTTGTAATCAGCATATAGTTAAAAACTGCTTACTGCTGTCCGCCCCTTAGTTCCAGCTAGGAAAACTACTAGTTTATAATAAATTTGTGCTGTGAATGGTGAACATTTATCTACAGGATTTGCTTACATGTATATCATAGCTAAAAGAGTAATTACAAGGTCAATTACGTCTAGATGAAAGGCGTGCAGGCTACCAGAAATAAATAAATAAATACCCTGATAAAGGAGCAAAATATTGTTATAATAATCTGACAGCTAAAGTCTACTGAATTGATATAAGGAACAGGTGAAACACAGGAAGTAACAGCAGATTAGCAAAAAATGCTCTTCGGAGCAAGAGGCGGCCTAAAATATGCTCATTTTTATTTTAAATTGTATTATTATTACTTACATGTAATTATTTGTAAATTGTTAAGTAATAATAAATAAGCTTTGTCACATGAGAAAAAATAATATAAAATATAATTATATGATTAAGAAGGCCTATATATACTACATAATTATATAAAAGAATTATGTAAATTTAATGTTTAATAAAATGAAACTTGTAAAATGTAATAATGGTTTATTTGATTTTATATAATTTTTGTGGAACGATTTGTGCACTCTTGACTGACGTGACAAATTAAAAATTTTGAACTGGCAAACTGACTTAGTTCGCGAACAAAAAAAACATTCTTTACGATAATTAACTCTCAGTTTAATTTAGCCTGTGTATGAATTTTGTGTATGATCTGTTAGATATTTGTAATTCTTACACTAGTTATCTTCTCTTGAATATTTATATACTTAGCTCTCAGTTCATTTGTTGTCTTACCTCGCTTAGGCCCCAATGTTTGTTACCCTGTAATATGAATGTTAGCCACTTTTTTATTACCGTTTTATAGCCTCTTTTGGGTCGGCACTTTCAAATTTCAAATTTTGGGGAGTTAATTGAAAAATGTGTGTGGAATCTCGAATGTTATTGTCGTTGTTGCATCAACGATAGGTTGGCCTTTCTTAGGCTTTGATATAGGCCTATATTTACAGCCTTTAATAATTATGATCATATGAGCATCACTTGGGGAATAAAATGAATAAAAAAGAATCGTCAGAATAATTTGTAGTCTAATATAGATATTTTGTCAAATAATAGCGATCAAAATTGTCCTCCAAAACTTATTAGTGTTGTGCTAATCCTGACCAAATGGCTTTCTCTCTTTGATAAATAACCGTAAAATAGTTGTAATATTTTACCCAATTTTCCCCTCTTTGATTTAATCATTTTCAGAGGCTCATTTTATACAAGCCGTTTGAGAATAACAACTTTTAATTGGCGTCTTGCAATGATTTTGCAAACTCTGTGCAAATGCTGACTAGACATAGCCCAACACATCTGCTGTGGTTGAGCGCATTAGCTTACATTTTGGAGGTAAGCCCAAAAAGTAAGCCCATTATTATGATGTTTGAAAAACTTGGTCATTTTACTGCGTGTAGAGTTTATAAGAGTCTCTAGTTCTTTTGCTTTTAGTTTTGAAATGTAGAAAAATTTTGGAGTGTGTATTTTTCTCCATTATTTCGGTTTTTTGGATTCATATTTAAAAAAACATTGTTTTACCTGTGAACAACTATTGAAACTTTTTTACAAAAGCTCTGCTTACTTCAAGAAACCAGCTCTTTGGGAAATTCCATGATTAAATGGAATCTCATAGAAAATTCGTAAAAAATACCGCTTTTCATAAGTTTGATAGTTTCTGAGGATTGCTTTGACATGGATAGTATACAGGAAAAAAATTAGCATAAAAATACAAAAGTAAAATTGACAAAGTAGAACGCCTGAAATATAAATATTTAAATGTAAGCTCAAGCCATACAATTTTTGTTTGTGTGACATATTCAATATTTCATGGTTGCTCAGGAATATACGCTTGGAGGTTCTTCTCCTCTCTGTATAGGCTTGATTCGATATTGAGAAAATAGACAGGATTTGATTGCTTTTCAATTCTCACCTCTCCTCTTAGTGTTTCTGCAATATTTTAATGTGCTGAATCTGAATAAATATATGGTGCACCCTCAGGACACGATTACTCTGTTATCCGATTTTTTTACCTTACGAAGTGGAGCATGATGATTTCTTTCACCTCAACATACAATTTTTATTTCGCACTGTGAATTCAAGAAAAATTTCGCTCAAATCGAAATTTGGCCATTGTAGTGCTTATTATGTAAGTTGAAAGACAAAGGCGCAGAAATGCCAAGTTATTTTCACAATGTTTGGAAGAGACACGATGACCGAATTCTCTCAGGTCAGCGTGCCACACAGGAAATTTTGTGAAAAGTACATAAGCGAAAGCAACTATTCATTTCTAGCGTTATACTCAATTTTTCTATAAACTTTACTCATACTCATTTACTATAAACCTATATTCAGCATACGTATATAACTACAAGTATCTATATCTAAGTTGTTAGCAATGGAACCTGAGAACGATACAAACGTACAGGGAGAAATAAAAAAATGTTTTTTTTGACAAAAAAGGTTGGAGATCATACATAAATGCGAAAAGGACGGTTGTAATGTTAAAGGTTGACTTGCTACAAACTTCACATGACAGTTATTTGATATGAAAAGATTCACCATGTCTTACTCTGTTGTGTTGTAGGTGCATAATATGTGGAAAAGTGATTACAAGCTCTTAAAAGCTCAAAAACGAACAGAAAATCTCAGCCACAGGAGACCGCCGTAATTTGGATTCTTTTTCCAACACGGCTCAAATTTGATGTAGTTGTGAGAGATGGTTTCTGTTTACACTTTCATGCAACCTTATTTGTCGAGATATTTTTGCAAATATACATTACGCATTCAATAAAACTATGTCTATTGTTCTTACGCGTCTGTTTTATCGTCATCGTAATGTTGTCACTTTTAGCAGTGATATCTTATAACTTATAACCGTAAAAATTTGTTTAATTTTTTAGCTTTAGCTTGGAAGGAGTAACATATCATTATCTGATAACCATGACGAGCCTGTTGGTCACTTGTGATAATCGAAAAGTGCTGCAGAAATTATTTTCGAAGTATTGGGTCACATGATCAGATTATGATTTGACGATAAGTTCAAGCCGAAAGAAAACTGTAAAGTAGCGAGCATCTATATTTGATACGGAGTCTTCGGTAAAACACAAAGTGTTAGTCATAAACTAGTGCTACGATAAATTTTATATTGAGCTTTTTATTGGCCTTTCAATTCACGTGAGAACATCACGTGACAAGACAATAACCAAATTTCATGGCTAAGTCATCAAAATAAAGAGATTCCAATCTACGATGGCTTTTCGTTTTTGAGCTTTTAAAGCTTGTAATCACATTCCCACATATTTGGCACTTACAACACAACAGAGTAAGACATGGTAAATCTTTTGATACCAAATAACTTTAATGTGAATCGTATTGAAAGTCAATCTTTAATATTGTCAAGGAGTACCAATCAACAATTGCAGCTATTGTTAAAAACTTACATCGGCAGAAATCAAGGAACTACATGTGTAATAAATATAGTATAATTTTGAATCAGCAACACCCTTATTCCACTTATTTTCTAGTTACTAGTAGATTAGCAATATACAATAAATCATGCAAGTTCGTATTAGCTATGGGCTGGGATCAACCACTAATTGGTGTTGTTGGAGGCCGGTTGTCAGTGTTGAGTTTGCGGCATTGTTCGTCGCCCGGCTGTTTGGCGGTCACGGCTGACAGCCCTTGTGCGGCCTGGACGCGATTGGCCGGCGGGAGTGGTACCGTGATCTGTCAGCCAATGAGTCTGGTCCGCACCGTCAATTGTTATTGGCGCGCTCACCTTGGCGCGCTCTGTCAATACCGGTTAGTAGGTTTGAAATATCACTAGGAATCAGTCGGTACAAATTCTGCCTTTACGATTTTATCTACTTTTCTAAATGTTGCTGCAATTTAAACCTATAAGAGAAGAGAGAATTAAAGGTATGGATTTTATAGCGATATATTATATCAACAGTTGTGTACCTTTTATTACTCATTATTACGTATTTTTTACCTTATTCAATCTAAAGCATTATGTAATCACAATGTATTACACTATTTTAGATTTCACTGTGTCAATAAACAGCAGTGAAAATTAATAACCTCTCCAAGCTTTGAAATTGCAGTAGTCTGCAGCACTCTTTGAACAATCTATTACAACGTAACTGAACCTCCATTTCCTAAAAGCATAACGAAATTTGCTACACTGAATACAGACTAATTGTAGCTAACTGCTACAGCAAGAACATAGCAGTCTTCCACCTACAACCATAGCTATACTGATTCATCAGTCTGAGTTGCTGCCTTCTCTTTCTTATTATAAATTATAAACTTTTATATAAAAATTAAGAGAGATGAATCAATGTTGGAAGAATGGTTTCAGTGTATATGTAGATGCAGTTGGCCACCTTTTGCTCTAGAATTTGTTACACAACAATGATTAAAAAGCTTGTCTTGAATATCTGTCTCTCCACTAGCTTTGCTGTTTGTGATTCTGAATGCTTTGTTCATGGAGAAAATTAGCATTTTATATGATTTTCGCTTTTATGAATTGAAAAGTTACATAGTTTGGACATTCTAATCAAAACTCATGTATTTTTTTTCTATAAGAACAATGATGAAATATTATTAACAGTAGATAACTTATAAAATAATATTTTTTGTTGAAGAACTGAATGGGTTGAGGGCTTTAAGAAAAGCAGATACAGTATCGATATTAGTAGGCCTACACAAGGTTATAAAATATGTTGTATTCCGATTGGTATTTCTGTACCTTTGGCATCAGTAGCAGGTTTTCATCCTTCATTCATATTTGTTAGTCTTTCAAAATTGATAATTTTTTATACTTGAGAAATTGAAGATGTAATTACCTTATTGCTATATATAATAAATCTATTTCCATATTACTGGTTCCAACAATGAACTTAATACAACACACACTTGGGTAGTCTATAATGTTCTTGCTATATGATTGTTCTGCCTTATGATATGGAACACAATGTCTTTTAGTTTTATTCGTACTGAATATACTAAATACATACATTTTATTATGTGCATACATAATTATTAATTTTTGAAGTTTTTTATCAGGGTATGTTTCCATTCAATAATTGCTACGGACTCCCTTCTATACAACCTTTTCGCTTGAGGATGCCAAAAATAGAACAAATTAAAATTATATAGAGGAAATAAAAAGGAATATGTAAAAGCTCTTAACTTTCCAGTTATACATGTTTAACACAACAGTCGTTAGCTACTCATCTGTGTATATTATCTTGACTCATATGTACTGCTGGTTTACATCAAAATGTTTACATCCTTGAAATATGTTTAAATTTTTTACAGGTGCACCAGAAGGATTAATATCAAATGATCCCATTATAGAGTAGCGCTTGACATTTTAGGTGAAGCTTTGCTGCTGGCTGCGTGCCAAGTTTGCTAGAAGAAAGTGGACAAAGTTCGACTCACTTTCACTTCAGTTTTCTACGAGTGTACTCAAATTATTTATAAAATTAAAACATCCATGTACCACACTATAAAACCTCATGTAGGTAAGAGCTTGTTAATAAATGTGCTCTCTCAATAATCAGATCTAGAAAACATTGTTACTGAAGCACATTTACTGATTATACCCAACAATAACACTATTCAGTTTAGGCCAGGGGTCGGCAACCTGTGATTCTTTCATCTCCTCGAAGCGGGTCATTCAGACTTTGGATTTCTTTCCTTTTTCACCATATGTCTAGTAATTCATAAAACTATAGAAGTTTTATTACTAAATTTTTTTAAATAATTTAAAAAAGATGTGATTATGGTGATAAAAAAAAATTGTCACTTGCTATGCGTTATTATTTAATTCTATTATTACTATTACTACTTTCTCACATGATTGTCACGTGGCTTTAACTTTAACATAAAAGTACAGAAAAACTGACTACTGGATTTGCGCAGAAGGCCAGATCGCTACGAGGTACCTTATAATATTATGTCAGCAAACGGGTTAAAATTTTATGAATCTAGTAAGGCTGGCCAGTCACTTAGGTCTGCAATATCGTCAACAACATTTCTGACAAACAACACTAATACCGGTAGTACGCCTTATAACAATTTAAGCCCCAGTAAAACGACCAAAACTATTTTGTCGTTTGCAAAAGTGTAATTTTGTTTTCTCAGCAGTTAAATCAGTAGGCTATACATGCCACATCATTTCGTTTTATGTGTAAACATGGTATGAAAGCATTAAAAGCTAAACAAAAAAGTTACACGTAGTACTTTTTTTATTTTTAAATAAAAATATAAAAGGTTTGTGGTTACCACTTCCTTTTTTCCTGCGGAAAATGGGTCCAAATGGCTCTTTGAGTGGAAAAGGTTGCCAACCCCTGGTCTAGACTATAACTTTGCAACATTGCAGCCTTGTGTTTGGCAGTGTGCCAACATCACTAGAAGAAAAGCCATCCATTACAGAGCCTGTTCTTATAGAGGTTACTAGCTGCATAACCTGCTTACAGGAACAGATTCACGCTTACAGGAACAGATTCAGGTGCAGCGCAAGGTTTATTGCGAGTTGTCTTTCATACTGTAAATCAACTCCAAATATGCATGCTACTGAAATTGTTGTCCTGATCAGAGTATGCATGCACATATACGTGTAAATGTTGGGGAGAATAATGGAAATCTGCAATGTGTCTTACAGCTAGAAGCGTGTAAAATCTAGTAAATATTCTAGATTCATGTGTATAGATAGATTCATGCATCCGTTCATACTTGTCGATATTTGCAGTTGACGATTGCGAACTTCTGCCGCTGAAACCCCGGCTCGGCTGATCAGTCTTTACCCGCCGAGCAGTTGACAATCGCGCTCTTGCACTCGCCTCGCAATCAATCGCCTCGCACTCGGGAACTCATTCATTCGGAAAGCCGTGCCTGGAGACTCTTGCTGTAATCAGGGCAAAAAGGTCACCCGCGCATCCCCGAGTGACACCACGGCCGTAAGCCTAGCTGTGCTACCTGGCGTTGCCCGGGTAGTAAAAAAGACTGCACAAAAAATGATTTGTCCTTAACATACGCGTATAACAACATTTGCCACTCCAACTTTCAAACTACATATCATGAAAGAAGTGTTTTGTGTAGTTGAAATAAACTAAGAGAGAAAATAAAACAACTGTAACAGTTTTCAAACATTTTCAAACAAATACAACTTTCAAACTTCATATCATGAGGAAAAGGTTTTTGTGCAGGACAACAGAATTAAAAATAAATAAAACAACTGTAAAGGTTTTCAAACCGATGTAAATTTAAAATTTCATAACTTTCAGCGACCTATATCTTTTGATAACGTATAGTGGAACTTCCATTCTCGACCATAATCAGTTCTAGAAGTTTGAGATCTGAAACAATTTTTCCCATTAAAACAAAATAATGTAAATTTTAATTCGCTTCAAAGCGAGAAAACAACTTCGGTAAAGTATTTTTTCAACATTTTACATCATAAGCTGTACTTGTACTTGGGTAATAAAAAGTCTGCGCAGAAAATCTTTTTGTATTTTTTACATATATAACAATATTTGCCATTCTAACATTCAAACTACATAGGTAACTTGAGAAAAAATGATAGGTAACCTATCATGAGAAAAGTGTTTTGAGTAGTTGAAATGATTTGAGAGAAAATAAAATCAACAGTAAAGTTTATCAAACTTTGTCAAACAACTGTAACTTTCAAACTTCTTATCATGAGGAAAAAGTTTTCTGCCAGTCTAATAAATTAAAAAAAATAAAACCATTGTAAAAGGGATTAGATGTAAATTTCAAATAATTACCAAGTAATAGCTAAATTAAGTCGGTTATGCAACAATTGCAATAAAAGATGATACGGTAATGATACAATAAATACAAACTGAGAAAACAAAATAAAATTTATAGATTGAATTGATAGTAGCAATTCTTGCATAAAAGTGTGTGGGTATAAAAAGGTTACTTTCTCACCAGAAACTATCCATAAATTCTTTGAATACGACAATACTAAAAAATATGACAGAATATCATGGTATTTTGTAGTTAAAATTTTATTAAAACAATTTAAGCCAAAAATGGTCGAATAAAAGAATAATATCAATAATAATGATTGGAAACTAATCAAGTAATAATAACAGTGTTAGAAAAATGAAAAATGTTTAAACTTCAAACACGATACTCAATTTATGTTTAAAAGAATGCAAGTTGAAATAATAACAACGATGAAACAAACTTTAAAAAACTTAAGCTATAAACTTAAAAAGTCATTAGAAGTTTATAAATGTAATAGGAGAATTTAAATATATATATATATATATATATGTTTCTCAAAGTATGTGAATGTATGTAAATATAAGAGATTGGAGAATAACTGATACTTGCAATCTTACACGATAAATCTTACAGAAAGGTTTGTTGTAAAATGTGAAAGCAATTACGAAAAACTAACTGGTTAGCTTTAAAAAGAAAGATGTGTAAGCTAATACATCTAGCTGTACAACCCAGTGTTGCCCGGGTAATAAAAAACTGAACAGAAAATTGATTTGTATTTAACAAATAACAACATTTGCCAATCTACCTAAAACAACTGTAAAGGTTTTCAAACTTACTTTGTCAAACAACTTTTACACTTCATATCATGACAAAAATGCTTTGAGCAGGTCAAATAAATTTTAAAAATAAAACGACTATCAAGGGTTTAGATGAAACAGCAAAATAATTAGCAAGTAGTAGCTAAATTGAGTCTGTTTTGCTGCGATTACAATATGAGATGATTCGGTAATGATACAATTAATACGAACTGAGAAAACAAAACAAAATTTGTGATTGTGTTGAATTAATATTTAAAATTCTTGCATAAAAGTGTATTTAAAGAAGTTAATGTTCCATCAACAGCTATTCATCAAAACTCTGAATACGACGATACTGGCGCGACAATACGATATGTAAAAATAAAATGTTGTAGTGTCTTTGTCTGAGAGAATCTAGACGCTATTCCTATTCAAGATAATACAATTGTCCACGTAAAAAGTAGTGACCTTAACAGCAATTTACCATTTGAAGTAAGTAATATAAGTTGACAAAAACAGCATAGTGTTTCATAGAGTTAATAAAATTTAATTGCCTAATTCTAATATCTATTGTCGATATCAATTGCACAGCTATCTCATTTTCTTTTTAATAACACGTTCAATGGTGTTTTACAATGAGCTAGAGTGTTGCGAAAGTTGTAAATAATGAATATAACGCTAAATGCACAACTTTTTTCTCTGAGGTGATAAGCGAGTGCAGCGAAACATACTAACATTCATATCAAATTTGAAAAATCATCTGACATGGAATTTTATGTTATATGGAATTTTTTTGCGTAGTATGAAGCAAAGAATTCATATAATTTATTTACGTTATCTGTAATTTACGTTAAGTAGGTATACACACTATAGGAGCGTCTACTGTATTTCTGTACAAGGCAAAGTAACTCTGGACAATTTAGATGCCACAACGTCTTAATGCTATTAAAATTTTTATATCATATAACTTATATTCACTTGGCTTTCGGGAATTCATTAATTCCTAAATCTAATTTGAGTAATGTTACATCATACCGTGTTATCATATTGATTACCAACACATTTCAAAGTATTGCTTTGTTTAAGTTTTAGGACTACTGTAAATGTAGAGGCAAGTAACCCATAAATAATATATGTTTGTGTTGACTTGTAAATGGCAACAAAAGTTCTCATCTTTATGCTCCTGAAGAGACATTGGAAACTCAAATGCAAATTGGATTTTATTTAATGTTCAATGTAACTTACAATCAGCTTCAAACTCAGACTCACATTCAGAATCAGACCTGGAAACTTAAAAAGAAAATGATGTTTGCAAAACCATATTAATAAACCCAGACTCAGTAGAAAACATAGTTTTTCTGTTGAAACATGATGATGACCAAAGGCTAAGTAAGATGTGAAGGTCTTGATAGAGACACGTGTATCATAACTTACTCTAACATAAACTGGATGAAAGTTAAACTTACCCAGCATATTCCACTTCCTGTTTTACTTGTTTGTTGTAAACTAGTATGTTAGCAGACCCTGGCCATGACAGAGATTTTCATGTGTAATCAGTATGTTCACAATTATTCTGTGATTCTACACGTTGGCTCAGTAGCACAGTGGGTAGTGAGATTGTCTGCGAAACCAGATATCTGAGCTCGCCCACTGCAAAACATTTTTTTCCTAAAGCTGCAAGCTTGGTTTCAAACAATCAGAAGAACAGACAGACCCTTGTTACAGGAAATATACTTTCCAGTCTCATTACTTTCTGTCAGAAAAATCAAGTTCACATTAAAAGGTTAAAGTTTGAATATTACAAACTACTAGTTAAGTGCCAGCTTCAGTGTGATGTCTAATGTGAATAATTTTGATCTGTCAAATTTGCATCAGGAGACGCAAGAGTACTGTGTTTATGCTACCAGTTAGAACTTTCATGTTCAGGTTAGATGTTTGCACCTATTGACCTGTCGTGATTGGCTAACAATTGTCAGATAAGTTCAAACACAACATGGTAATATTTAGGATCTTTTTTATCTCCGTCTAGGTACCGCATAAATCTACTATATAAACGGCAATCGTTGTCTGTGTGATTGATTGATTGTCCGCCTTATAGAGCGGTCTTTTCTTTTATCGTCGTACGAATTTTGGTCGTACGAAGCAAACTGAATTAATATGTGTAGTAACGGTAAATAAATTTTAGAGCGGTCTTTCTTTTTTCATTCGGTCGAACGAAGCCAACCGAACTAATATGAATACTAAATATCGTAATATGGACTATTAGCCGCTACTGTTCTCTGACGATTTGAGCCAAGCGGCTTATATAAAGGTGTGGCGATTCTGTTGTTTTTGTTTCACCGCTCGGGCGCATTAACCGAAATCCCCGGTTAGCACGCTTTTTAAACGGCAAATTTTCTGCCGTGTTAAAAAGCACCTTCCTGAGTTCTGTGGCTTAAACAAAGGTGTCTATACAGCTATACAAATGTACTATTCATTAAATAAAATAAATTAATGAGTAGTTATTTACATGCAATTAATGTTTACTGCCAACGTGTACCGAGAAGGTCACGTAAACGTTTGTTTCTTGGAGCCACTGGAAAAACGCATTACTCACCTACTAAATTTCCACATCAAAAAGGTAAGTGTTTCTTATACGATGTTGTATTGTCAATGAATTGCCACATCTCCACTACTTAATAACGTTGGATTTGCCGCTGTTCGTGATAGTGGGTCATGTTCATTTCTTTCAGCAGCCGAGTTACTAATTTTTTTCCAGCTACGAGTAGGCCTACTTTAACTTACTATTAGAGAACTTTCACGAGTACTTCGAGGGTTGCGATACGCTATTGTGAAAAGAAAGAGAGCAGCTGCTATCGACTTACTGTCACCCTGCATCAGCCATGACCAGCTATACGTCGCCCGCGCAAAAGTAGGCACACGCCGAAAACTGTTTCTTCATACGCCCGACAGAAAAACCAAAAATGTTGTCTATCCGCAAGTGTTGCGTTGAGCTAACATTGTGTTATTGTTTTATGTCTTTCATGTTCTGCTATACCACATGCAGCATTTTCTAACATATTTTTCAGTATATATATCTTTTCATGCATTTCTTTTTCTTATTGTATCTCATACAAAAGCTATCATGTCGGTGCTTTGTTCTACTATTGTAAAGTGCTAATGCTGTATCTGCCTTGACATCATACTGTCTGTGCTGTTATACTTATAAATTTTATTGACACAACCTCATTACTGTTTGTATATACCATGTCAAATCACAGGCTATAGACGAAAAACTGGTGAGCTATTTTTAGTGTTTTAAGAATGTAGAAGTCTCCATTCAATAATTGCTGGCGATAGCAAAATATTTTGCATAATTTTTTAAAAGATGCAAAAATTTTCAATACTGCCAGTTTAAAGAATTTCAGTTTGCCTAGCAATGTCAATTTCATTATCAGTTCTCTGTACACAAATAGGGCTACTCCGATTTGAGTGGTTTGAGACTGATGCATTGTAGACTAACTGTAAAACGTATGGCAGATTTACATTGTTCTCCCCTACGTTATTGACCTATATGACTGCATATGTGTATGCGTAGTGTGATCAGGGCAAAAAAATTCAGTAAACTTCATATTTGGAGTTGTTTTACAGTATAAAAGACAACTCAATAAACCTCTTGCTGTACATGAATCTGTTCCTGTGGACGGGTTATGCAGCTAGCAGTTTGGGGCCGTGGCGTCACTCAGGGATGCGCGAAAGACCTTTTTCACCTCGAGTGCAGAGAGTGTATCCAGGCGCGGCTTTCCGGATGAGTTGGCGAGTGCGAGGCGATTGATTGCGAAGCGATTGAGTGCTAGGCGATTGATTGCGAAGTGATTGATTGCGAGGCGATTGATTGCGAGTGCGAGGCAATTGATTGCGAGTGTGAGGCGATTGATTGCGAGTGCGAGGCGATTATTGCGAGGCGATTGGTTGCGAGTGCGAGGCGATTAATTGCGAAGCGATTGACTTCAAAGCGATTGAATGCGAGGCTATTGATTGCGAGGCGGATGTGGCCCGGATGATTGCGAGGCGATTGATGGCGAGGCGAAGGCAAAAGCGCGATAGTCAACTGTGGGGCGGGTATAGACTGGTCAGCCAAGGCGGGTAGACCGGCCATGGACGGGTAAGACGGGCCAGGCCATAGACGGGTATGAACGGATGCATGAATTTAGACACATGAATCTAGAATATTTACTAGAGTTTACACGCATCTAGCTGTAAAACACATTGTAGATTTTTATTGTTTTCCCCAATCATTATTGACATCATAATATGTGTATGCATATTCAGGGCAACAATTTCAGTAGACTGCATATTTGGACAACTCTCAATTAACCTTATGCTGCCCGTGAATCTGCTCCTGTAGATGGGTAATGCAGCTAATGTGATACATAATAAAACTTTACTGCCCTGTGCTGACATAACCCTATATCTCCAGAATGTGAAATTGTTCAGCAGAGATGATTTAAGAGCGCTTTTTGTCTAGCCTTACCATATGAATATAATAAAAAAAATCTCTTTCACAATGTTTGTATGGTTATCTCAAATATAATTATCAATTGAAATTTTGATTTGAGTTAAACAATGAGATAAACAATGGGATAATTGGTTTAGCGAGCTAATATTGTCATTTGTTGACTAAGATTATGCAGACAAAACCCTTTACCTAAAGATATAGGGCTTTGTCTGCATTTTATCACCTGCAATAATCCACATATTAGCATGTACGTTTGAACAAATATGTATTGAATTATTGATATATGGTTTAGAAAAGAGAAACATTGTGTAACACATATGGAGATCAGTCAAATATAATCATTATACCACACCAATTATAAATCCTCGGTAACGCTATATAATAATTGAAGGATCGCTTGACCCATATAGTTATATGGGTCTACTCAAAGTCTGTGACCAAGTCTACAGCATTGCTGACTACCAAATTTTTCCAAAATCGGTGACAGCTCGGTGGCATATGTTTCTCAACCAGGTTCTTGACCAGTCCCTGCTTCTTCTGCTTGCTTACTCCCCGATGTGCTGACTGCATCAGTCCTTGGTCAGCCGAAGGTTTATACCGTGACTTTAGAAAGTCGAACTCCAGCCATGGAGTGTCATTTTCATGATTAAGTTTGTAAGAGAAGTTTCTGCTTCCTCTTACAAACTTTATCACACTAACTTCACTGAGCATTGGACGGCCAGCTGCTTGCAGCTTAGGTTGCGATTGGTGGCTCTTGTAGTTAACAAACTGAGTAACCTCAGGCACTGTAACCTTAACTGAGACTGCTGCCACACACATTGTGAAGTCATCAAAGTCGTAAACATTTACAGCCTTCTTCAATATCATATGCTACCTCTTTGCCTCATCTGTCCTCCTACACTTTGGTGTAGTGCCAATATCATTTTGGTTTCCTAAAACATAAACCATAAATTAATTATTGTCACTGGAATATACTAAAATATGCCAAGATAAATATGTTATATCATATTAATATAGGAACAAGTTTATCGCACAAAATTTACTCGTGGCGGATGGATCGCAATGATGAAATAGGCATACCTGCTGCTGCTGAAGCTCCGATATCAAGTGGTCCGGCTTCTCCATCCATTTGGATATGAGGAGACATAAATTAAAAGTAGTACTTAGTTGTAAAGTTGAATATATCTGTGAGTTGTAAAGTTGAATATATCTGTGAACTCTTGCTGCTGGTTGACTAGCACTCAATGGTGAAATTAGTCTGCCAGCAAAACTTATATCACACGGTTCAGACAGTGTGGTAGGATTCCATGAACTCAAAATATACTACCATTTTGCAAATCCTATCCATGAAGCCTCACAGTCTAGTCATAAACAACAAGGCAAACTTTTAGCGACAAGAATTGCAAACAATTGATGGCATAATGTTGTTGATTGTCTTTGTCTGCAGGTTGGACATCAATTGAATAGCATATTATGCAGACAAAGCCCTGTATTAGCTGATATAGGGTTATGTCCGCAGTTAATATTTTATTAGTGGGAGATATAGGGTTTATGAAGTTTAAAAAATGGCTTTCCCGTGGAAATTTTTGAGAAATTTTTTTTTCCAGCTTACATTGAGCAAGGAAAATGAGTTTGAGACTAAAAAATCAATTTTGAAAAATTGAAGAGATATAGGGTTATGTCAACATAGGGCAGTTTAGTCAAGCGAACTATTTTAGAAAATGTGTAAAACTTTAAAAGTGGATTCATTTATGTAATTTAAAAGTAAACTGTTTCAAAATCGAATTATTCAAAAAATGTAAAATTGTTTAAAATATTTGTGATTTTCACAATTAATTTTGAAGACCAAGCCCAACTTCTAATAAATTGCGGTTTGGAGCTATACCTTCAAGCCATTTTATAATTTTTATGCCCTTTCCGTACCGAAATCAGCAATACCATGATTGGAGACTTGTCTCAGCATGTTGTCATAAAATCATCATATGTTGTAATCCCTGTGAACTATATTATACATATTTGTGTGACCCATACTGCTGAAGTCATTATCCTGCTACACAGTATAGCTAGTTTATTATCCTGCATTATCCTTGTTAGCTAGTCTATTATTGTGCATTATGATATATAGTTAGTCTTTTATCCTGTATTATTCTGTATGGCGATAGTCTATTATCCTTGTATTTATACCGCGTGGCTGTTACTTTTTTTGTGTTCAGTTGTTGTTTAATCAGTCAAGACATACACACATACTGAACTCTCACTGGTCTTATATATAAAACAGCTACTACAAACAATTTAACATGGTGTCAGTACTTTAAGACTACATCTGCCATACAGTGAGGACGCAGCTTTACTGACATGGCTGGTAGCGGTTCTCTTAGGCCATCTCCAAATCTGCTAACAGCGTACTTGGCTCAAAATCCCAGTGAATCTAGCAGGAATTGGACAGCGTGGTTGGAGACTTCCCTTTTAGATGACAACAACAGAAAAAATGTCAAAGGAGTGAGTGTTCAGGGGGCCACTCTACTCCCAATCCCTGGAGTCAAAGATGTGGAGCTGCTTAGGACATTTGGCTCATCAGCGAACTAAGCAAAAGACGCAGTTGACACCAACATGAGAAGCTGCATGTGCTGTAGCCAATAATTATGTTGCATCTGATTTAACTGATGTTTTTGAAAGATTGGACAAATTACCCCGGTTGCATACTTTGACACTCAAAGAAGGTTGCAAGCCAATAGCACAGAGCCATAGGAGGGTTTCATTTAGGTTGAAATATTCATTAAAAAGCACACTTGCTTAAACCATAACTGCCACGAACAACTTTTATCGTATTTACTAGGTAAATCAGACATGCTGATTCCGATTTTGTAATCAAAATAAAGATTAGACCACTAACTTTAAGAGTAATAAAGAATTTTTTATAGCGTTTTAATATCGGTCTCGAAAACAACACGATCGGCATAACAAGCTCCGCCCATAAATACTTGACGTAACCTAGCTTTTTAGGAACAGAAGTTACGTAGAGATGTTTAGACCGATTTAGAATAATAGATATGGCTGTTTTAAAATCTATTAATATCTAAATCCAGCTTTAAAAATAATATCAGTCTTTTCTGAAAGGTAGATAAGCCATTTAGCATTGCATATTTAAAAAGCGCGATAACAACGCTAGCTCGTGATAAAACCGCGCTTTTTGAGCTCATTTTTCTCGGCGTCCAGCCCATTTAAACGTCATGTAACAAACTGCAAGCAATTTTAAATAGTTTATATCCCTCTCATAAAAAACTGAAATTATTTTACAGGCTGGATTTAGATAATAATGGGTTTTAAGACACCCATCTCTATTATTCTAAATCGGACTAAACTTTCCTAACTTCCGTTTCTGAAAAAGCTAGGTTTCGTCACATATTTATGGGCAGAGCTTGTAATGCCGATTGTGTTGTTTTCGAAACGGATATTGAAACGCTTTAAAAAAGCCTAAATGACTTTGAAGGTTAGTGGACTAATCTTTATTTTGAGTACAAAATCAGAATCAGCGTGTCTGATTTACCTAGTAAATACAATAAAAGTTGTTCGTGACAGTTATGGTTTAAAGGTTGAATTGCAACAAAATTCACATTACAGTTATTTGGTATCAAAAGATTCACCACGTCTTACTCTGTTGTGTTGTAGGTGCCAAATATATGGAGATGTGGTTACAAGCTCTTAAAATCTCAAAAACGAGAAGTAGCTAAAAATAGGAATCTCTTTATTTCTCCTACGTAGTCATGAAATTTGGTTATTGTCTTGTCACATGATGTTTTCATGTGAATTGAAAGGCTAGTAAAAAGCTCAATATAAAACTTTTCGTAGCACTAGTTTATGACAAACACTTCGGGTTTTACCGAAGACCCTGTGTCCAATATAGATGCTTGCTAGCTGCTACTTTACAGTTTTGTTTCGGTTTGGTCTAATCGTCTAGTCGAAATCTGATCATGTGACCCAATACCTCCCAAATAAATTCTGCAACACTTTTTGACAATCATAATTGACCGACAGGCTCGTCACGATTATCAGACAATGATATGTACTCCTTCAAGCTAAGGCTAAGAAATTCAACGATTTTTTACCGGAAGTTATAAGGTATCATTGCTAAAAGTGACAGCATTACAATGAGAATAAAATAGATGCGTAAGAACAATAGACATGGTTTTATTGAAAGCGTGAAGTGTATTTGTGAAAATATTTCGACGAATAAGGTTGCGTGAAAGTGTAAACAGAAACCATTTACCACAACTACGTCACATTTGAGCCGTAATGGAAAAAGAATCCAAAATACAGCGCTCTTATATGGCTGCAATTAACTGTTCGTTTTTGAGCTTTTAACCCTTTCGCAAGTATATTAATTATTTAAGCCTTTGTGTACAAAGTGAATATGTTTGCAAAATGACTAACAATTTGTACATAGGATACATAAAACGTCATAACTTTTTTAGTTACAAGAATAACAATATGAAATTTAAAATACATGTAACTCATACACATAGAAGACACTACACTCTCACACACGTTGTAGCACTACTAGTAGTTAGATCATGACCGTCGGTACGTTCAGATTCACCACTATCGCTACCGGTTTCTGATTCTACATCAAAATCATTGGCATCAATATGGCTTACACTAGAACCAGATTCATCAGTTTAAACCAATTAATCAGCAATATTTTCTTCATAGTTGATTCTAGTAGCAATTTTTAGACGCGGTCTTTTTGTTTGACTTGCCATTTTTTGTTTTGATAGTAGTTTTAAGCATAGTAGTAGTCTGCGATAGAAGATGTTTCGGCGGTAGTTAATCGCCATAGCGGTAACCATAGAAACTTTGATCTTTTGTTAGGTTTGACTGACTATTACAGCAAACACAACAAGATTATGTTTAATGATATAAAGCTGAACGAATATTCGATGAATTAAACAAAAATAGCCAATAACGAAACTTCTGAAAAATAATGGTTTTTGGGTTTTCCCAAACGACATAATTGTTGCTATGCTGACTTATGACTACCGGTGACATTAATTTCGCCCCCCTTACGAAAGGGTTAAGAGCTTGTAATCACATTTCCACATATTTTGCTGCGTGAATTTTGTTGCAAGTCAACCTTTAATGGAATCTAAATGCACAATAACTAAGGTTTGAACGCTCATCGAGTTGGTTCATTCGATTAAGAATGTATGAAGCCTGAAAGATAACTACGTGTTTGTTTACACTCCACCGAGCTAAACAGGTGCATCAGACGACAACATTGTAATTTTCCAATTGCTACTGAAGTATTTTCAAAATTATCATAGGCAAGGTTTTTTCTTCATTATGTGCTCAGGGTTTTTCGCAACGTAAGCTCGACAGGGATACCAGTTTTCTCACAGCATTTGCAGCTTCTTTTGGGAGGTGCGAATTTCTTACGCTACCATTTGGAAAAATTTCAGCTCCAGAAGTTTTCCTTAGAACCGTCAGTGAAATATTTTCTATTTTTATTAGCAAATTTTCTGATATTGATGGGATAGAAATGTTTGTGAAGGAATTCCTAGTTCATGTACCTACAAAAGGGAGCATGACGTTATACTTCGAAAAGTGTTGACAAAATGTAGAGAAGTCAATCCCAAGCTCAATCTAACAAAATGTATATTTGAGCAGTCAGAACTCAAATATCCGAGGCACATTGTAGGACAACGAGTAATACGGCTTACCCAGCAAAAATCACATCTATTATTGATATGCCCACTTCAAATTGCCTGGAAGATTTGCGTTGGTTGCTAGGCATGGCCACATACTTAAGCAAGTATGTCCAAGCTTGGCTGAGGTTACAGCTCTCCTTAGGAATCTGACAAAAAAGCTGTTCAGTGGCCTTGTAGAATTGAGCAAAGTAATTCAATTGAACAGTTGAAGTCATTACTTCGTATCGGTCAATTATTCAAAATGTTCGATGCTAATCAACAATCACACTAAATGTTAATAGCTCACAAAATGGTATAGAAGCAATTATTCTGAAAAATGGTCAGTCGGTCAAGTTTGCAAGTTGTAGCTTAACTTGTGCCTAAAAAGTGTACGCACAAGTAGAGAGGGAATTCCTAGCTATACGATATGGGTTAAACATAATTCATCAATACATTCATTGTGAGAACACAGTGGTGAAAACTGATCATTTACCAATGCTTGGCATCAAAAAGAAAGGGTTGAAGTACTTCACACCAAGGTTACAAACAATGACACTTCAAACTCAACTGTATGATTATGACCTAGTTCACAAACTTGGCAGCAGGATGTTTATTGTTGATGCTTTGAGTAGGGCTTCCCTTGTTTCTGTTGCCCAGACAGTGCAAAACTTAGTAAGTAGGGAGTATGAGCAAATTCGTGCTATAATCACTAAGATTTTGTCATGCCTAACACACCGGACACACTTTATCAAAAGCTACTACCAACTATTTTACTTTAGACGCACTCAAATCATAGATAGTAAATGGCTGGCCAGGAACTATGGGCTCATGTTCAGAACTCGTAAAACCATTTTGGAACATCGAACAAGACTTGAGTGTGCATATTGATATTGTGATAAAAGGTGATCAGTAAGTGATACCAATATCTCTCAGACGAATCATTATCTATGCTATACACAAAGGCTACCTCAGAACGTGTAAGTGCATTGAAATAGCTAAAAATTTAGTTTACTGGGCAGGGCATTTAATAATACAGATTAAGTTGATGCTTGCGAGACATACAAAGAGACTGCTAAAGCATCAAAGTTTTCAAGCTAGCAGACATGGAATACTTGGTTAGTGTAGATAGATATACTGGAGATGACCCAGTTAGCTTGAACTTAAACATTCTGCATCCATGCAGATAATTGAATTGCTAAAACAACTTTTTTGGACTTCAAATACCTGAAACTATGATATCAGACATCATACTTTACCTCGCTTAAAGTCCAATATTTTATTGAAGCTTGCAGCTTATGATGTCAGTCATATACACGTATGTAACCATTAGCCCAATTTTTTCTGGATTAAATGTATTAGCTGAGCTTATACATTGCATTTTTTAGTATAGTATTAATTGTTAACATGTAAGCAAAATGAAATATATAAAAATGTTCTAGATAGAGGCTGAAGCTAAAAACATTGTAGACACATCATGAAGCAAAACCAGCAATTTATGGTAAAATGGTTGGCAGTAGGCCAATAACTAAATTTGTTCATGGATGGCACTGGAAGGGTTAAGAGATTTTCGGCTTGACCAGGCTTTTATGCCCCTACACAATCAAGCCACAAATCATATACACTAAATCTGAATTATTGGTACAGTCTGTTCAATAGTATCAACCAACTTCTTTTTTTTACTGTTGAATGAACTGACGATTCACATAAGAACAGTCAGCATCACAATACAATCTACTCATACATCATTGAGCCGTCGCAGGCGCGATCGCGAGCACGGTCGCGAGAGCAGTCGCGAGCGCGCGTGTTTGTCAAGGTATCAAAGCGCAAACATCATGAGGTTTTAAGTAACGGTAGTTTGTGGAAAAACTGGACAATGACTAAATAAAACAGTGATGAGAGTCAGCATAAGCACTCTGTGTTGTTAGTTAGCATAAATAATTTACACATCATTGGCCCTACTCACTCTTTATTGTTACATGTGTTCCATTATGAATATAGTAGCACGTGCTTATCTTAAAAATATTGTAAACTAGTAACTAGTCTGTAGGTGGTATTCTCTTATACAGGGTGAACATCTTAATGATCATGTATGATCATTTCTAGCATAAGAAAAAACAACCTGTATGACGTTCAACCTTAGCTGTGCATTGTATGGATCCTTTTCTGATATTGTTTGTGAGACATGAATGTGAGTCCAACATATTTTCCCTAGATAGTCCTATATTTCAAAACACCTTCAAACCTCAATGACTTATTCATTGTTAAATATTATTTGTTCCTAGTTCACCAATACATGTATACTCTTTTATACAACTTTTTGTTTTTTATCTAAAAAAATATAGTATTTCAATAAAATCTAGTGTGGGATTGCATACGATTTTATTACTCTTGTAACAACTGTCGACAATATAATTACTAAAAAGAACGGTATTGCTATGCTTTTAATGGAAGCATGATCATTATAAAAAATATATTACAACTGAAGTCAGTTCCTCTCTTTAACTGTTGCAAAAATATATTCTTACATTGCTTCCGGAATCATATTTTACCAATCCATTACTGTAAAAAATGTTACCTTACAAAATATTGACGGTTTGGCTGCCATCATTACACCAAATACAATAGTAGTTTGTACCTCTTGAAGGCAATGCTATTCTACATTATGATAATTACTCAGGCAATGTTCAAAGCATTTATCAAAACAAATACACATGAAAATTTAGCTAACTCTGTGTTTGCGAGCCTAGAATTGTTTGACTTGATCCAAAGGTTAAGCTCAGATTTCCTTTCAATTTAAATTGTCGGATCGGATGCATTTTTTAGTTCTCTCACAAATGGTAGGAATCTGTAAAACTCAAAGCAATTTATATATGGGCCTTGCACTGACATAATTAGATGTGGGCTAAATAGCTGGCCCTTTTTATTCACATACAGTTTACAAGTATAACACTAGCGACAATGACTGTTACACAAACTGTCTCATAATTAGTAGTATCTAAGCAGCTGCGTTATTGCTGCAAGTTCTTGAGAGTGTATCTGACCTATTTAAATCAGCATAAATGATATGACTACCCTTATGAATGCTTCAAATACTCAAGGACTCATACCCAAGCTGTTAAAATAAGCATGACGCGACAATCGCTCCATTTTGTATAGCGCTATCGACTGTGATTCCGTTTACGCCCTCTTGTTGAAATGCCAAGTTAACATACCATCCACTTGCACTCGCAATCATTCTATTGCCTTAATTTTTGTATACAGTTTTTTACACGGCGATCAAACTAATTTGAAAAAAACAATTTTCCTTACCAAAGTAACATCTGCAGCACATTAGAAAAACTAGACAAAAACCACTGAGGCGTAGGTGAGCAGTGGTCTATCAATGACACCCACAAATATTGCACAGACAGGCCAATGCAAGCAAAGCTGCCCACTGAAATGAATTGGGCAAAAGCTAAAAATCATTTACGTTTAGATGTGTTAATATAACCAATTGTAGCCCAGTGTACATGCAGCTCTTTAAATTAGAATATGACTAAGCGCAATGCTGGTCGGGTACAACAAGTATTTCTATAGACTATTATGCTCTACTAATACAATTGATGTTGCCATTTATCTGTAGTCTCTTAGGCTAGGCCTATTATTCATCTGTAGTCTCTCAGGCTAGGCCTATTATCAAATGGAATGCATTGTGCATGCAGTTTCATTTCATATGTATGTTCCGTGATTACTAGAAGGAAGCGCCGCTTTACAGAGTAAGTGAAGAGATTTATGACGTTTATCCTAAGTATTATCTCTAATCATATCATTATCATTAATTTAACAATCAGAAATAACCATCTGTGAGTAAACTTTTTCATAGCTGGTAACTTGCTTAATTGAGCAACGCTAATGAGCACAAGACTTTGCTAGTGTTTTAGCAGGGTGATGGTAGTTTGCATTCAGCTCCAATTTTGCTGTGATTTGGCATGTCTAAAAGTAGCAAACAGTTTTAGTAAGGTTTTTGTAAGACAAAAAACCTTGGTCTTCACAAAGGTTTTGAATGCTCACAGCTCACTCACGCTACTATGAAGCCTTCACATACATGTATGATTTCATCTCTTATGTTATTCACTGACAACTGATCATAAGATTAACATATGTTATAATAAACATCCTAATAACAGAACCTAGCGTAATAATTGATGTGTTTCGAGCAAGTTCTACACACATTGAGAAAAATACTTTATAGAAAATAATGTAATTTTTAAAATATCTATAATACATAGAGACAAACTTTTTAAGCAATTAATAAATGAAAAAAGGTATTTCTTCTTAAATTATCAAAAAACCACAGGATTGAAAAATAGGTTTAAATCGGTATCAAGTTGATGTTACAAATAGCGATGTCACTTGAGGCATATTTTACTCTAACTTTTTCTAAATATTCATAGAATAAGCATACTTTTTGACCATTTTATTTTACCTTTTTATTTTACAAGTACTACAATGTGTATTTTTCAAATCTGTGAATTTTTGAGAAATCGGAGAAATCGGATCCGTTTATAACTAATGAGAGGTAATGTGAGTTACCTGCCACTTGCAATTAGCCTGGCGCATTGCAAATGAAAAATTTGAGTAATCTTACCAATAAAAAGCAACTTTTGTCCATGACATTACGCCATCCCTTTGCTTTGTGACTGAAAGCGATATACGGGATTACTGTATGTGATCCCACATTGCGGCTGAATTGGCATGGCGTCGAACTGGCAAACCGGAAAGTTTGAGAGCAAACTTTCTGCAATACGGGTTCGTTCTTCAAATAGTTTAGCAGTTTTAGCTGGACATACACACATACACACACCAACTTTGAAAAAAAATCTATTGTTGGAGATGGTCTTTATTTGGATTGCTATCAACTAATAAATCTTGCAAAATGTCGATCAAGTACGAGTAATATCAGATAAAATTCGTAGTTGAAACCAGTTTACATTTTAGTACTATTTTTCCTTGTGGTAATCTCTAATAACTGCTACTCATTACTGCTAGGTCAGGTAGTCAAATACTAATAGATATATTATATGTTGTTTTTGGGTTTTTTGATTCATAGGTTTATTGTGGTTTTATGCTTGCCTGCAGTATAAAAATCTATTATATATATATGATTCCATGAACCCTCTTGGAATGACACCAAATAATAGGCAATCAGAATTTGTTTAGTTGTTTTGTGCTAGACATGCTGAGTTTTTCTTTTCATTGTTCCTTTTCCATCGAGGTTCAGCGCCACCAACAATATGATTGCTTGTGAAATAGGGTTAATTGTGAGCCACTGAATATAAGTCTCCGCTAAAGATTAGTAAAATTAAAATCCTTTGTAGCGCCACAGATTACAAATTCAAATTACCAAATTACACATTCTTGTGTAATTTGAAGCAGTGATCTACTAATCTTGAGTCATTTGACTAATCCAAAATTACAGTCTGTATTTTAATATGAAGATCAATCTCACGAAAGCGTCATCAGATGAAGATTTTGATGGCTAGGTGAAATATAGTGATAACGTCTATTGGTTCAACAAAATCGACTTTCAAACAGAAAAGTTAAAAGAAATAATTTTGTTAAAGACTTTTTAAAACTTCTCTTACACAAAAAGACTAAAATGATTTTTGGTAGAAAGTAAAAACTCCAACGATCCAAACAAACACAGTTTAGTTATCAAATGAAGATTTTGAGAAGATTTTGTCTCAGAATTTGTGCTTATATTCAGAAGTTGAAATGGCGAGTATTTGAAAACTTGCAACATCAGGCTGAATCAGCTTACTAATTACAGGATATTTTTATGCGTTTACTTTGAGCTTTGTGCAAAAAACTCTATTTAAAATATTTGTATAGTTATTTTTATTAGCCTTGGATTCAAAGGAAGCCATTACCTATGATAAGTCAGAAAGGAACACATTGACCACCACAGTTGATATAACAAGAAGAGTTCATAGCAACGTTTGAATGACTTACAAAACTTTTGGTTTGTGCTTCATGATCTGTTTTAAATACTGTATTCATTCATCAGTTTTTTTCCAAATTTATAAATTATATTCTTCCTCAAATTATTGATGTGTTTACCTTTTTTTGGATTTTTTTCAGGATTTGATAAATTGGTTGCCATACAAATATAATTTTTAGGCAACTAAGAAGTGCAAAGGGGTGTCACGAAAAACTTTGCAAATATAAATTTATAACACTTGAGATTTTACTTGCTTTGAGACCATGCCAGTTTATATTGTGTTCTACCATATGAAAGCATATTTATAGTTCTAATAATGGCTAACATGGAAGAGATTGTGGCACCTGTCGTGGAATGTGGTTTCTGTTTGAGACAAGGAGTGGCTTTGCCCAATCCCCGCCAGCTTACCTGCAACCATGTACATTGTCTTGAATGTCTGACTGGCTTCTATGATGAGAATAACATTCTAATTTGTCCATAGGAAGATTGCAGGTTAGTTGTTAGTGTTCAACATTTTAATTTTGGTTGAGGTTTGAAGGTTGGCCATATATGCCTATTTAGTTAGAATTTGCTCTGTGCACATTTACTTCTTTTAAACGGAGTAAAATATTGTATTTCCTTAAATTATATATATTACTTCAAAAACACACTAAGGCAAGCAAGTAGATAAAGTCGGTCTTTCAAAATAAACTCGAAGTTGAATGAGCACACTAACTGAAAGTTTAAATCCGGTATCAGCTAAACACAGGCACTTTGGTACAATCACTAAGGATTGTAAATCGCAATGCAGAAATAAAACATCAGCCTGGTTGATGTTGTACCACTGTGGCAGGAGCTCCATGCTACACATGAGTTTATCTGTCATAAGTTTTTCCACACTACCGTGAAGTTTCTTGCAACTTGTGACAGGCTGTCAGTATTGCCGAAGTGGTTCACATTACCTACACTAATGTGAATTAATACCAAAATGTTAGGTAGTGTTGACAGCTGCATTGTTTCCCAGAATATCTACAACGTTACATAAATGGCATTGGTCTACGATGACCGTGATCAATAAATAATTTGGGAACAAGGGCTGCTATGACACAGTTTGGCACAGTTTGACACACTTTGAGACAGCGTATACTAGCTTTGAGAGATTGAATGCAATTATATTGATTTAATGATTTGGTTTCATGCCCGAATGAGAATGCTTTGTGTTGGCTATTGTGAACAAGCAAATAGAATGGCGCCACCTTTTTATGTCAACAATAAGCCAAAATTAGAGATATACTTGCTTACTTTTCTAATGAAAAGTAAAGCAAGTACAAACGTTATTTGATGATCATTGTAGAATTATGTTCCAACAATGTTGCAGGAACGTTGCATAGAATGTTGTGCAAAAATATTATCATAACGTTCAGCAGAATGTTACAGGAATATACTTTGCTAACGTTGTCATAACGTCGTTAGCGAACATTATTAATGAATGTCCCAGGAATGCCCCAGGAACGTTACTCTGGAATGTTCGAGTGCAAACATTCATATAACATTGGCTTGAAATGTAACTGGAATATTATTGGGTGACATCATATTTACATTCAAATGAATGTCCCAGGAATATTCCCAAAATATTACCTTTGAATGTTCCAGCGTAAACATTTATATAACATTGCCTTGCAATGTAGTTAGAACATTATGGAGTTATATTGTTTTTACTTTCCAATAAATGTCCCAGCAATGTTACAAAAACGTTACTTTGGAATGTTGGAGTGTAAACATGCATATAACATTGGCTTGCTATGTTGCTATAACATTATGGTGTAACATATATACATAGTTGTATAACTGGTTCTTTTAGAACTTTAGTCTAATGTGGTAAAGCATTGGGTGGACTGTAGCATTATTCACAAATATGATCATAGCTTTGCTTGTTTGTCTCTGTAAATCATTGATATATAATTTATTCTGGTGTAAAGGTTGTGGTATTTTTCTGCCATGTTTTGATGATGAAAATATATATAGAGTTTAGTCATTTTATAGCTATAATTTTATTGTTTCATATTATATTTTGTTATTATATAATGCAACTGTTTGCACCAAAATATACAGCTTCGGAACCATACATTAACTATTGAGATACTCACAAAGATTATTTTAAGAATAATCTAGTAATAGTTTTTGTATATATCTAAGGTGCAATATTTGTTGCACGTCCGTCAGCCTTAAGAAGAGATGTTGTGTGAAGGTTAAGCATGGTACATTATAGAAACATTAGGTTGCTTCGGAGGCATAATGTTGGTGGAATGTTGTATGGTTTAAGGAAAAAATATTGTCGACGGTTATGCTCGGTACATTATAGTAACGTTGTATGCAATTCATTAGAGGAACATTCTGTGAAACATCATAATGTTAGAAATTGTCTACACAGTTACACCCCACTAATGTTCTGCACGAAAACGTTCCTAGGATGTTAGCTAATATCTTTGAGGCAACATCACGGAAGGCATGATTGTGGAATATTCTGTAACATTCTCCCCATGTCGTAGAAATTTTGCACCAGATCATCTGCTAAATGTTCCATAATGGTGAAACTCCTTACTGTTCCAAATATATTAGAAAACGATATTATGTGAATGTTCACACCAAAACATTTCAAAGTAGCAATCCTGTAAAATTGCTGGGAGATTCAATAACAATGTTTTGTAACAATGTTATAATAACGTTAGCAAACCTTTTCCTCTAACGTTCTAGCTAAAATGATTCAGAAACGCAATAATTAATTTTTGGAAGTTGTCACCCTTTCATAACAAAAAATTATTTAAAATGAATCAAATTAAAGATTTTATAGATTTTTCATTACAGATATAAAACAAACAAAATAAATAATAATAATTTTGAATGATTTATGTAAATAAAATGAAAAATCACTACAAATCTCTATTTTCGCACTTCATTATACATATCACAAAAATGACTAAGGTCCCATAGGCCCCTGAGGTGCATTATAGTATCATACAATGACGCGGCAGTGTGAGTGCATTGCCGCTGACCAGACCGCCACATGTACAGATTGCTTCAAATGTGTGGTGACTGTCTATCTTCCGATGGATTAACGCTACGATGGTGTCTAATGCGCTAACGTCTGTTCGGTGAGCCCAATGACCAACCATGTGTCAACAACTTGTCCGCCATTAAATTTTGTTTCAGATCAGCGAGACTACCGTGGATAGGAAAGCAATGCGCGGTAGCTAGGAATACTGTATACTAAAGTTGGAAAATTACGCATTAATGTCCCATCAATGTTCTAGGTGTAACTTTCCTTGGGATGTTAGCTAATAGCCTTGAGACAATATTATGGAAAAAATGTTCGTGGAATATTACGCAATGTTCTCCCAATATTGTGGGAATGTTATGCGAGATGATTTGCTAAAACATTCCAGCAACGGATTTTCCACAACGTTGTAGGGACATTATAGGAAATACACTCCAGCAAAGTATTTCCCACAACATTGCTGGAACGTTGTGAGAGTTACGTTCCAGCAATGTATTTTCCACAACGTTGCTGGAACGTTGAAAATGTGTCTACAAATAATTTTGTGACAACGTTACGATGAAACATTTCTGGGACTTTTTGAAACATCCCTGGAACGTTCTGGGAACGTAAAATTGTTAGTTGGGTATACAATCACTGTTGCTTAGCAGCTAATTATGCCATATGTTTTGCAATGTTATATGTTTTCAGTTTATTGTATTGTTAACTTTTGATTACCATAGAAAACATGTGTTATCTTAACTGAAAATACTCACAAAATAGGTTCTCCTATTGTGCTTGCAACAACGAATCAGTCATTGCACAGTTTTAGATGCATTCTCTCAATATATAAAACCTTTGCAAACATATATCTTTAAGTTTCAAAACAGTGATAATATGTTGCGAAAAAGAAAAATTCCTTTTGAAACTTACAAACTAACTGTAATGTTCTCTACAGTTTCCACTGAATAGCTACTGAAAAAAATTGGTCAGTCATTGTGAATATTAAAGCAATCGAACTGATAAAATTGAAATAAAAGAAATATCTGGCATTTGACCATTTATGTATTAAACTATTAAACCATTAATTACTGTCTATACCGGCCATGTCCAAAGTCCGGCCTGCAGGCCAAATGCGGTCCAGGGTCAATTTTCATCCGGCCCGCGGCCTCTGTCATAAAATCAATAATGTCTTGCTCGCCTAAAGAATTAACCTTTTGAAACCTGATGGCCGATTTACAGAATTGCGTAGGGAGTGTCAACATGTCTAACAACTGGATTTCTGGCATTCACACGGCTTTGTTTACAAAAGCGGTTTTGAAGTAGCAGATTAAACCAATCGGATTAATGCTTGCACAGGAGGTTTGACCAGAAATGTCTTATCCATTTGTAACAGTCTTCAAATATCTTCACTTCACGTGATTTAAAATAAGTTTTAATAGAACGGTATCGCGAAAAGATTGGTACGACTCGTTTGTTGGTAGGTCATAAATGATTGGGACGCAAATAAAGAACTTTATGATACTAAACATAATTTTCTACTGTATTTTGAGTCATGAAATATTGATGAGCATGTGCTCAATTGATATGATGCTACTGGTAATGTTTTTACGAGTTTTATTGAAACCGTATGAGGTTTTATATTTTTGGCCCGAATAATGGTGAAGCACGTTTTTTCTCTGTTTAATGACATTTGCTGCGAGTTGCTCGACCTTGTTACTAATTTTTTACCAAGTATCCTTGTATTGTGAGCATGTTTAGTTACATTTAATAGAAGTTTGCAAACATAGGATTGTTGCACAGACTGCTTGGGCTTACTGACACCACTGACCAAAACGACCAGGGTTCAAAGGGTTAATAAATTGGGCAGAAGCCATGTTACCTGCGAGTTAAACATTTAAAATGAAATCAACATTTATGGTTATTGCCATATTTTAATTAAGCCCTGCAGTTGTTGAGATGCATATTGCTTGTTCATTTTTCTGTAATTGTGCTTAAAAGTTCTATAAATACTATAAAGCCATTGTTTTACATTTAAAATTTAATTTGTACCCGAGAGTAACTTCTGATCAACCATTACAAAAAGTTAGTGTGAAAAGTTGAAGTTAAAACTTAATAACCCTTAAGTGGTTATTAAGTTTCAATTATGATGTCAATGCAAATTTGAGATGCATGTTTCATAGTCTTTTGGTAAGCAACACAGAATGTATAGACTCTATAACTTGTCAGTTGCTTACCAACTAACTATGTATACCATCTCTGTTGCTACGTAATATGCTCTCACCAGATTGTAATGCTTACTTCTGTTTACAATGGTTTAATGCACATGTTATCTTAACAACACTTACTCACCAAGGGGGTTGCCTATTTGCGCTTGCAATGAAAGGTCAGTCGTTTTTCAGTTCCAGATGCATTTGCTAAGATTTAAAGCCTTTACAAAAACTGAACTTCAAGTTTTAAAACAGTGATAATATTTTTGTTTTAAAAAGGAAGTACATTTTTAAAACTTACAGGTTAATTTGTAATGATATTGATAGCTTTCGCTAAATTTGCTAAGGCTGAAACATGCTGAGAGTATAATTGATCATTCTGTGAGTCGCAGTGCTTACAGGAAGTGTGCATAAAAACTATGCAATTCTTGTAATGTACTTGTAAGTAGGTCCAATTTACCAGTCATATTCCGTTAGCATTAAATCAGTAAACAGATTTCACTTAAATATAACACTTCTTATTATACTGTGTATAATAACTATTATATATATTGTTTTAGTGAGGCAGACAAGTCGCTATTGTTAGCTCATAAATTATCTGCTGGGAGTTAGGTGAATACCTGCACACATGCCGGCTAAGTACTAGCGCATAACTTATTGAATAAGGACTGCCGGCTATAAAGCAAACATGACGCTAAGAACCCGTGTAATATGATATTAGTTCAGTGATTGGAACTGATGGATAGACGAGAAGACTTCATATAGTTACTAATTTGATCAATCAATACTTTAACACAACGCTTGTGCGCTAACGATATATGTATTATAGTCCTATGCAATACTGTTGTAGAAAGAATCGAGTGTGATTTTTGATAGGCGAAAAAGGTTCAGAATATTTACTCATCTCATAGCTAGTAGAAGCTAATTTGTCAATATTCACAAGTGGCTGATGGTTATTATATCCCTCATTGGCAACTAACTAGTCTAGACTGAGACTTAGTGGATTGAATATATCAAGTAATGTTCATGAATTTTAAATATGCATTCAATACTGCACTTTAGAGCAATTTTATGTAAATTTTTACTTTCAACAAAAATATCATTACAATTATTTATTATTAAAATGTTCACCATGTTTTACTTTGTTGTAAGTGTAAAATATGTGTAATAGCGTGATCGAATTCTGCAATTTTTTTACTATCACAGGTGACCAATAGGCTCGTCAAGATTATCAGATAATGATATGCACTCCTTCCAGTTGAGGTTAAAAATTAAAAAAAATTTACTGTAGGTTTTGCGATATCAGTGTTCAAAGTGACAGCATTACAATGATAACGAAATAGACGTGTAAGGACAATCGACTTGGTTTTATTGAATGCGTGAAGGATGTTTGTGAAAACATTTTGATGAATGAAATTGCATAAAGGTGTAAACAGAAGCCATTTTGTTCAATTACGTCTCATTTGAGCCGTTTTGGAAAGAGGTTCCAATATACGGCGTTTTTGTGATGGCTGCGATTAACTGTTCATATTTGGGCTTTTGAGAGCTTGTAACCACATTTCTACAAATTTTGCGCCTACAACACAGCGGAGTAAGACATGGTGAATCTTTTGATACCGAATGACCGAATTGTGAATTTCGTTGCAAGTAAACCTTCAAAGTTATATTTTGTTGTCTAGAGGTTGTCTAGAGGTCTAGTTGTCTCATTTTTCAGCAACCTTCAGCAGGTTTTTTATATACAATTTATTTTGCTATACATACTCATAAAAATCATATAGCCTATTGCGGTGTAACGGTGGGTGCAAAAGCTAAAGCTCCATTTTCAATTAGTCTATCATATATTGCTAACACAAATTCTGTTCATTTCTTTAGAACCATGTCTAAAAGTCATTGTTTTCGCCTAAGTATTTTCAACTAAATAAAAATGTTCTTGATGCGTGTAAATAGCTAGAACGAAGTCTAGGAAATATTTACTAAAATCAAGTTAGTTTTGATAGGTGACAACTTTTGCATTGTATTTCAAGATGTCTGTGTCAATCACATATTACTTTAAGGATTTTCTGTGATAACATTTTTCACATAATTACAAACCCGTGTGTGTTTACCTCAGTGAATAGTCCATAGAATATTTGTCTTTTTATACAAAGTAGCAATATAAATATTGAAATGCTAGACTTTAAGTAACTGTCCTAGATATAAATATAAAGCAAAAAATTAGAGCAATCAGTCATCATCACTGAAGTGGTGCACATTGCAAAGGCTGTCATAGAGTCCTGGCAGACTATCTGCTTATCAGGAAAGTAATATATGGCTGTAGCCCTTGCATTGAATAATCATCAATTAGACAACTACAACTTATGATGGACTTGTGTGAATGGCTAACAGGGCAACAGGCTATAAAGTAAACAAAACGCTAAAAGACTTTGTGTAATAATCAAGACTCAGAACTTTCCTAGAAAATGTCACAGTTTTAACTCATTCGCAACCATCGCAAATTAAATAGCAAATTTATACCGTAGCTTCCCATGCAAGTTATCTCAACTTGGAAGTTTACCCATTAGGTGTACAGCTATTTCTAAGATATAGAAGAAAGTTTTTGATTATTTAAGAAAATAAAGTGTTAGCCAATCAGAAAAACTTATAGTTATGCCTCAATGATATCTCTGGCAAAAGTTATAACCAAAATACTAAACCCATATCGACGTCTGACTAAACCTGAAATCATGATAAAACTAAAATTTTGTCGTTCGCGATCAATTTTTTTGACTCCAGAAGTCAGTATGCAGATTCAAAAATGGCAAGACAGTAGAAGACTGCATAAATCAAATTAAAACATTGTTTTCAATATTTCAAGTGTTTTATTAATATATAATTTTGCCAATTTAAATTGTTATGCTCAAACACAAATGCACATTCTAGGCAGTCAGTCAAAGTCAAACTAATGTTATCATTCATTTTCGATAGAATCATATTGATTGATAGAACAGGCTATGAAGTCTGAAGAGTCAAGAACAGAATTTCTGTTCTTGCCTTTTCAGACTTCATAGCCTGAAGTTTGAACATATTTTTATTATTTGAAACATGTTTTTAACATATTTTTTCAGTTGTATTGGCGTGTAGATTTGATATGTTTTGGTTTGAAGGATGATACCCATGAGGAAAAGGTCGAAATTTAAATTTTATGATTTTGACAGTCATGACTAACTGCTATTTATAGAAATATGAATTAGTATTGTGTATTGTATGTACCTCCACAATAATTTTAGCTCAATCTTTAACTATTCTATTTCAAAATTCGAACTGTTTCAGCAAATAAAATATGTTTTTGAAAATCAGAAATTTTGTAACACTACCTTTCTTTGAGACACACGTTTATGTGTAAGTGATATGATTTCTCTATCTGAATTTTAAACTCTTTGAAAGAAGATACTTAACAGGCTATTTTTAAAATTGAATGGGTAACCTATCTTAATCCAGTTTCTTGTAGTAGTAAATTAAACTATACCTTTTTTTGAGCAATAGCTGGTATTTGAGGGAGATAGCATAAAAGTTAGTCTTTTGCTAATGATTAAAAATAATGAATAATATAGAGTGATTAAGGTGTTGTCTGCAGACCTTCAACTATTGCTAAGAAATAAATCATACCTTTCTTTTAAGTAGAAGGGAAGCAAGTCTCACTGATGTGAAAGTTGCAAGCACTAGTTAAATTATATCTGCAAGGACAAGTGAGAAGTAATATACTTTGCCTTTTTTATTATTTTGTATATAACAGGGATAAAGTACATACTCTTTCATGTATCAAGAAGTACTAAGCTTTATTTTGATTGCATGGTTACATTTACAAGGGGAAAGTTATATGCTTATAGTAAAAAATGAACAATGAGCATTTTTCTTTTGCATTTGGTTCAACAAGTCTAGACAGCAAGTAGGCATAGCAAAGTGTAAAAATTTAATTATTTTATTAATTTTTTCCATCTAAAAATGCAATACTATACATTGTATCTTTGTTCTAAAAGGGTTCAAAATGCGCACCGGTGATAGGCATATTTCTTTCAGCCCGCCTATTAGTAGCACTGCTGATAAAAAACAAATATTTTTAGCATACCTAAGATTTTCACTCCCACCAATTTAGATATTTTTTATGGAAAGGAAGATTAACATTTATAAACAGTGCAATGCTTGATCATGTATGCTAAAAAGTATAGCTTTATAATAGTAATACAAAATATAGGACACATATGTAGTGCCAATAACTTAGGCAAAAAAATGAATAGTTAAATTGATTTTAAAAAATCATGCAAAATCAAGCATCACATGAATTCATTGCAAGAACAAACAACTCTATATTGTTAAAACAATTATTTAGAAAGAATGAAAGCTAGTATAAGCTAAATACAACCAAAGCACACAATCACTAAGAGCTGCGTGCTATGAAGTAAACACACTGCTAAGAGTTACCATGTAATGATTGAAACTTGTGGCTAAATTACAGGCCTTCATGCTAATATTTGTACATTTGGTTCTATAAATCAACGTGATGACACCTGCAGAGTTCTGTTTGATCTATGATATAATAAGAAAGAAAATAACCAAAAATAAACTAGCAAAAAAGTACAAAGCAACTAGCAAAACTATTGTTTTATTTTTAGCATTTCACTCAAACTTTTTTGAATATGCATAAACTCCATAGCAATCCTTAAATGAATGAGAACTCGGAACGCAAAAAGTGATCATTAAGAAAATCAATAATTAAAACTGCATTTTGCAGCTGCCATAAAGTCAACAATCCTTTTGAAAAAACCAATGCACTTTTGCATTTCCAGAATTTATTTTTTATTTTTTTATGATTATAATGATTCATGTGAAAGTTCTTACAAGCAAGCGACTAGCTTTTGTCATTCTGATTAATATTTGATGGAAATTACGTAAATATTGAAAAAATGCTTAAACCATGCGCAAGGTAAATACAAGCACTATCCATAAGCACTAGGAGGAGCAAGCTATGAAGTAAATGCAGTGCTAAATGCCCTTGTGCAGTGAGTAGTATTCCTGGCTTAAAAGAGGGCCCTAATCTCTTTATTGTAATAGAGCAAACACATTGAATTGGTAATAGACTGCAGCTTTTGTTCATATCAAATGTGCTAACAAGAAGGATAATATAGTCACAGGGTTTACTAAATCAGAAAGAACTGAGTCTCAGTTGTTAAATAATACAAATATCTTAAGTATTTACCCGCACGGCAGCTACTCAAAGAAGCAGTTTATATAGATGTGGAAGTACATGATTATTATTTTTTTCCTTGTTTGAAATTGATAAATTTAGACAACATGCTGGCAGAGCAAGTATTGAAAACTTTATCATTTTGTTTTGTCTCATGTTATAACTACCTAAACAGTGAAATACTGCATTTTTTTCTCTGGAAGTTTTGAAGGAATGTTGATAGGCGACAGCGTTTTGACCCTTTTGCTGCCAAAGACGCATTTATGCATTTTTTAGGGTTGAGGGCCATAGAAATATTTTTGCAACTGTTCCAGCACTTGCATAGTACCTTCATTTTATTATTTGTTAACAACATAACCCACATTATTAAAATTGGCCTAAAATCACGAAGCAAGTTTTTTTTTAGAACTATATATATACTAGCCTAAAAACAAACAATTTTTGTGTAAGTTTTGCTAAACACCGCGCAAGTCAGAAAACGGGTAATTACTTCTGTTGATGACGTTATAGCCAATTCAGATTTAGCTTTTCGTAATTATACAGCTATTTAAAGTCGCAGAAGTAACTTTGATAGTGGTGAACGTAATATTTTGGTAAGGGTAAGGAAACATTGTGGACGATCGTCTTAGTTTCGTAGCGATTGTTTCAAACATCTTTATCATTGCACTGAGTATATATACCATAGACCTATTAACTATACTAGACTGGGCGATGCGAAGCCACAGTGTCCTACATAAATAGCCACATTCTTCGCGACGTAAGTCAACGCTTTGTTCACTTGCAGCTGGTCAGGCAAGTGAGTCATCATTGTTTACATTGAAAGAATGCGGGAGACAGCTTTGTTGCTACATGTAATTTGACATAACTACTAAAGTACACAAAATATTGGTTTCAAATTTCAGATGCAAAGTTTATACACTATGCATTTCCTACCCTGCAAATCTTTAAACATAAAGTTGAATATTTCATATGTAAAGTGCCAGTAAAAATGTATATTCATCTATTAAAAAAATATTGCAAAATTATCAATGTTGCCCCATGCTATGGGCTAACATGTCAGATAGCTAGGTGTACAAACTGATTTCAAATGCATACACACTAGTAAATGGTACCCTGATTGCAGTCTGCCATGAACATAAATGTTGGGTCTTAGGTGTTATGCAAACAGCATCAGAAAAATCGTAAAAAACCAACAACCAATAGTACACTTTTCTAGACATATTGTGACAGGCTACACATGACTAAAGACGATCAGTCGGCTGAGCTTTGATCTAACATTACTCTTGTTAGCTGCTACCTTTGTAGCCTCATGGTGAATTCTAATTCTGACATATCTGGATGTGCAAGTTTTAAATAACGCTGCGCTGTGACTTGAGCATGGAAATTCCTGATGCAAATTGCTTTGTCAAACCAATAAAAAAGTCTTAGTGACTACCAGCTTGTGTATGTCCGCAGTGATTTCTTGTAAGTCGACACACTGCCGTATGATATTTTCTGAGCCTAGAACTATCTTTGTGATGACAAGATGAGGTGTAAACAGACCACCTCTGCCTTTTACACTGATTAGCGTCGCATCATCCCTGGTGCGTAAACCTGGACAGGAGGCTATAAAGCTGGTGCAGTCATTGCAGTTGAGTTTTAAGCTCCGTGCCACATGACCTGCTAAATAAATATCATATGCTAATATTATTATAAAAAGTATATGTATCAACCATAAAATTAAATTACCTACATCTCACTGATTTGCTGCAGTATTATGTTAAGCTACTTTGCTACCTGTATATATGTTCTACACACTAACAATAAGTAAAAGTAGCTAATACCAAAATACATGTACATACCTAAATTATGTACCACAATATGGGCAGTCATGCAGTTTAGCACATGCAGCAAGGCTGCAATGTGTGCCAGATCTCTTGTTTTGTAAAAAACTTTGAGGAATTGGTTGTATTTACCTACCGATGTACTTCACTATGTCCAATACAGATTTTGACAGGTCAATTTCCAGCCGTTCACTTGATTCCAAATATTCATGGAAGTCATCTTCACTTTCTACGTGAATTTTTCTTCGTTTAGATGAGAAAAGTAGGGAGCAGGAGCCATCTGAGCTATCACAATCAAAACAGTTAGCACTCGTGCTAGGTGTGATGTCTGTTCTCACTAGTCGAGCTTTCAGTGCAGATTTGAAGCTACTGACATCTGGGTTATTGTTGAAACCTTCCTTGGCCCGAATCTTTGAGGACAGTGTTTCTATATATGCTCCTGTCCAAGCTTGTACAAAAGTAGATACTTGGCCTCGCGAAATGTTTAAAAAATTTAATTCCCCATTCTAAGGTACGAGGTACGCTTATGTAGAGCGTCGGGAATGATCTTTCAGCAGGATTGCTTGGCTGCTGTTGGCTCTTCATAGCAAAGTGAAGGTTCCAAAACTGGCTCATCTCGGTCTGGTGGTGATGATTTAGACAGTGTTGGTCGGCATAATAGTCGTCTATGCTTTGGTTGAGTCAGTTGTAAATATTTTGGCAGACAATCAACTACCCTTGGTACAGCAGTAGGCTTTGGTATGGCAGCCATCATCATTTCAGGAGGTCTGCAGGTGATCATTGCCGAGCGCAGAATATTTGGAAAGCATCCAGTCCTTACGTTTCACGGCGTCTATCCACTTGTTACGTATGTCTAGGTTTTTTCTTCCGATGGAAAGGTGAGGAAACTGAGTTAACTGTCTTTTGCTGGCGTATTAGAACAACCAAATGCACAGCAAAAATCTTTACTCTTCTTGTCCTGCAAAATAATCAGTAAATGATTGCATTCTTATGAGACCATCATAAAGTAACAATCTTTTTGTTGGGTTTAGCTACACTTCTAAATATAGCACAGCCATCACCATACTAGTGTACTAGCCTATGTCCACCTGCCATGGTGATGAAAAACTTCATGAAAAGGGCAACAATCAATCTACTACGCGCTTGGCACCTGTTTGTGCAAAACAACTTTTCAAATTGTAGCGCTAGCAATGAATTTTAGAAAAATATTTTGGAAAAAACTATTATTTGTACGCACAATTCAGAAAAACCCGCAAGATTTCTTTTTCTTCATATGTAGGTACCTCTCACAACCACACTTGAAAACAATTTACCTTCAAATCCTTTCCAGTGTTGGTAGTTGCTCCACTCTCCATGGCTTTCTACTTAAATCTATGGCCTGGACTAGGCAAAGTGAACAAAGCAACAAAGTGAACATAAACCTATTTTCTGATGCTGTTTGCATAACACCTAAGGCCCAAAATTTATATTCATGGCAGACTACGATCAGTGTACCATTTACCAGTGTGTATGCATTTAAAATCAGTTTGTGCACCTAGCTATCTGACATGTTAGCCCATAGCATGGGGCAACATTGATAATTTTGCAAAAATTTTTGAATAGATGAATATACATTTTTACTGGCACTTTACATATGAAATATTCAACTTTATATTTACAAATTTTCACGGTAGGAAATGCATAGTGTATACATTTTGCATCTGAAATTTGAAACCAATATCTTGTGTACTTTAGTAGTTATGTCCAATTACATGTAGCAACAAAGCTGTCCTCTGTCATTATTTCAATGTAAACAATGATGACGCACTTGCCTGACCAGCTGCGAGTGAACAAAGCGTTGACATTACGTCGCGAAGAATGTGGCTATTTAAGTAGGACACAATGCTGAGCCGTGATGCATTGGATTGCCCAGTCTAGTATAGCTAAAGTCTATGATATATGCATTGAATTTTTGGCATAGCAGTGTTAGTTAAAATGTCGGCAAAATAAAACACGTTACAAAAATGTTCTAGATAGAGTTTAAAATTGAAAAAATGTTGCATACATTTCATAAAGCAAAATTGGCAATATTTGGTCAAATGGCTGGCACTTGGCCAGTAGCCAAATTTGTACATGGTTGGCAGTGAAAAGGTTAATATTTGTTAATGTTTTCAAGTTGCCAAAGCTTGCCTCTTATGATTGTTTGACACAAAGTCTGTGTATGAGTCTTCCTCTAAAACATAATCTAAAACGTTTTTTTGTTTTTTTCTCTGTTTTGTTTGAGTTATTTGATTAGCTAGGAGAAAATTATCCTCATAAGGTTGGCAAATTACCATTGACAATCCAGTAACTACTTTATGGAAATCTTGTCAATGCTGACAAATGCTCATATTATGAATGAGTTGTTAGTGAACATCGTATGGTTATCTTTGCTGTTTGAAGAGCAAATTAGGAATTTATATACCTTGGAAGGTTTTTTTAGTGTTTTATTTTTTCAAACTCTCCGACCTTTGACTAGCCAAATTAGTCAAAGCAGCAATTGTAAATACCAAAGCATTCAATTTTCAATTTAGCTTACAGTAAGTTGTTAACAACTACTCTGAGTTTAATTATTAGTAGTATATAGAGAGCAGATCTACACACAAAAGTGACGGATCCAGCGGGGGGATAGAAAAAAGGGGGTTGTGAATTAAATTGGCTAGGGGTGTAGATTGAATCGTGTGGAGTTGAATGAGATGTTGGGGTTTGGGGGGAAATTGTGGTGTAGAGTAGGGGGTTGAATTCGAGGGGTTACGGATCCGCTCCTGGCGTAATCGGCGGATTATCTGTGGATGAGTCATCGGATTAGCGGGGGATGAGTCATCCGATTGAACGCGGATTATCGCGGGATTAGTCGGGGGAATCGTCGCGGATTAGTCGGGCGAATCGTCGCCGATTATCGGTGGAATAGTGGGGGTGAATATCTGGGACATCGAGGGCTGGATGGTTTTCCGGAGTGGATCTCGCGGATTATCGAGGAGAGCGAGAGATTACCTAGCGGATGAGTGAGGGGGTTAATATCTGGGACACCGAGGGGTTGATTTTCCGGAGAATGTTATATATTTGAAACATTGAATATATATGAGAAAGTGTTTATGTACAAAGTTATTTTTTGAAGATTTGATGATTTTGTAATGTTGAAGCTCTTGAATGGTTAAGAATTTTAAGGAATTTATTTTCGTTTTTTTTTTTTGTATTTTTTTGTATGTAAGATTGAAATTTGTTGGAGAAATTAATATGTTGAATGAAAGATCAGTTTTATTACAAAATTATTCACTTTAAAAGATATATTTATATGTATTATTCATTATTTCCATCATCATTTTGTTTCAATAAAAATAAAATAGTTTATGTTTAACTTGAAATATATGAAAATATTCAAGTAGATAGGACACAATAAAGATAATATAGTATAAATGAAACATTGAATATATACATAAGAAAATGTTCATGTACAATCTTTATCAGTACTTTATAATAATTGTACATATACTTATCCTCTGTACTTTATTAACACACCTGATGATCTCTTACAGCACTTTATAATAATTGTACAAATACTTATTCTCAGTACTTTATTAACACTCCTAATGATCTATTACAGCACTTTATAATAATTATACATATACTTATTCTCTGTACTTTATTAACACACCTGATGATCTCTTACAGCACTTTATAATAATTGTACATATACTTATTCTCAGTACTTTATTAACACACCTGATGATCTCTTACTACACTTTATAATAATTGTACACACACTTATTATCTGTACTTTGTTAACACACCTGGTGATCTCTTACAGCACTTTATAATAATTGTACACATACTTATTCTCTGTACTTTATTAACACTCTTGATGATCTCTTACTACACTTTATAATAATTGTACACATACTTATTATCTGTACTTTGTTAACACACCTGGTGATCTCTTACAGCACTTTATAATAATTGTACACATACTTATTATCTGTACTTTGTTAACACACCTGGTGATCTCTTACAGCACTTTATAATAATTGTACATATACTTATTCTCTGTACTTTATTAACACCCCTAATGATCTCTTACAGCACTTTATAATAATTGTACATATACTTATTCTCTGTACTTTATTAACACTCTTGATGATCTCTTACAGCACTTTATAATAATTGTACATATACTTAATATCTGTACTTTATTAACACTCTTGATGAACTCTTACAGCACTTTATAATAATTGTACATATACTTATTATCTGTACTTTAATAACACTCCTGATGATCTCTTACTACACTTTATAATAATTGTACATATACTTATTCTCTGTACTTTATTAACACTCCTGATGATCTCTGACAGCACTTTATAATAATTGTACATATACTTATTCTCTGTACTTTATTAACACTCTTGATGATCTTTTACAGCACTTTATAATAATTGTACATATACTTATTCTCTGTACTTTATTAATACTCCTGATGATCTCTTACAGCACTTTATAATAATTGTACACATACATATTCTCAGTACTTTTTTAACACTCCTGATGATCTTTTACAGCACTTTAGAATAATTGTACACATACTTATTCTCTGTACTTTATTAACACTCTTGATGATCTCTTACTACACTTTATAATAATTGTACACATACTTATTCTCTGTATTTTATTAACACTCTTGATGGACTTTTACTACACTTTATAATAATGGTACACATACTTATTCTCTGTACTTTTTTACCACACCTGATGATCTCTTACAGCACTTTATAATAATTGTACATATACTTATTCTCAGTACTTTATTAACACTCTTGATGATCTCTTACAGCACTTTATAATAATTGTACATATACTTATTCTCAGTACTTTATTAACACTCTTGATGATCTCTTACAGCACTTTATAATAATTGTACACATACTTATTCTCAGTACTTTATTAACACTCCTAATGATCTCTTACAGTACTTTATAATAATTGTACATATACTTATTCTCTGTACTTTATTAACACTCTTGATGAACTCTTACAGCACTTTATAATAATTGTACACATACTTATTCTCAGTACTTTATTAACACTCCTGATGATCTCTTAATACACTTTATAATAATTGTACATATACTTATTCTCTGTACTTTATTAACACTCTTGATGATCTCTTACAGCACTTTATAATAATTGTACATATACTTAATATCTGTACTTTATTAACACTCTTGATGAACTCTTACAGCACTTTATAATAATTGTACATATACTTATTATCTGTACTTTGTTAACACACCTGATGATCTCTTACAACACTTTATAATAATTGTACATATACTTATTCTCTGTACTTTATTAACACTCTTGATGATCTCTTACAGCACTTTATAATAATTGTACATATACTTAATATCTGTACTTTATTAACACTCTTGATGAACTCTTACAGAACTTTATAATAATTGTACATATACTTATTATCTGTACTTTAATAACACTCCTGATGATCTCTTACTACACTTTATAATAATTGTACATATACTTATTCTCTGTACTTTATTAACAATCCTGATGATCTCTGACAGCACTTTATAATAATTGTACATATACTTATTATCTGTACTTTATTAACACTCTTGATGATCTCTTACAGCACTTTATAATAATTGTACATATACTTATTCTCTGTACTTTATTAATACTCCTGATGATCTTTTACAGCACTTTAGAATAATTGTACACATACTTATTCTCTGTACTTTATTAACACTCTTGATGATCTCTTACTACACTTTATAATAATTGTACACATACTTATTCTCTGTATTTTATTAACACTCTTGATGGTCTTTTACTACACTTTATAATAATTGTACACATACTTATTATCTGTACTTTTTTACCACACCTGATGATCTCTTACAGCACTTTATAATAATTGTACATATACTTATTCTCAGTACTTTATTAACACTCTTGATGATCTCTTACAGCACTTTATAATAATTGTACATATACTTATTCTCTGTACTTTATTAACACTCCTGATCTTTAATTAAATTAAACTAGTAGACTTGCTAGCATCACATTCTAACTGATATCTTCAAAATATGGAAAAGACTGTGAAGTGATATATAATACACAATCTTTCGATAAAATCATGACAAAATACTTTTGGTAAAGAGAACCCTGTTATCATTCATCAATCTTTGAGAGAATAAATGATACATACTACATTTATTCAAAACAATACATATATTCATTTTCTTTATATTCTCTTCAAAACGAATACTTACCTATACCTACCTTAGTACAATTCCTCCATCTGTTATGGCGCCTTACAGTGCCTCGCGTTGCGTGTTCGCAACTCGAGTTGTACAACTCGAGTTGCCGTGTTGTCCAACTCGAGTTGCCGAATTGTACAACTCGGCCTGGGTTTATGACCTCGAGTTGTGTTACCTATACGCAAAACTAACACGGGTTTGTAAAAAAGCAAAGTGAGTAATTGGGGTGTCTCATTTACAGAAATTTAATAATAATACACTAGTTTAAATATATAGACACATTTAAATTATATACATATTGGCAATATTTGTGCATATTTATTTCTATAAATATAACGAGACAAAAACAATTGTAGAATGTAAAAAGCAAACTAAAAAACAATCTACATGTTTATGAGAACCGAGCAGGAAAAATTTTTCCCAAACAGGTTTACATACGGCAGTAAAATTTTGGCTCATGATTGGCTTTAGTAATTGAGTTTTAGTAATCAAAACCTACATCATTACATTGAAAGTCAATAGTTATAATTTGAGAGGAACACAAAATTCCAAAATTTTGTTCAAAATGGCTTAAATTAATGAGTTTTAAGTGAGCACCTCTTACGTTTTAACAGCACTTTTTGAATGATAACATCAGTTTTGCTACTTTATTTCGAATTTTGTGTTCCTTTCTAATTATAACTATTGATTTCTAATGTAATGATGTAAGTTTTGGTTACTAAAACTCAATTACTAAAGCCAATCATGAGCCAAAATTTTACTGACGTATGTAAACCTGTTTGGGAAATTTAATAATAATTCGCAGCCAGCCGGGCAACTTCTTTTTCAAATGAAAAAAGAGTCATCTCTCTAGAATCTGACAAGAAACTGAATGAACACCGAAAATGAACATAGAAATTATTTCAACGGCGTTTAATGATGCACAAAAAAATTCCATATAGCTAGAGAAAATAAAATGATGAGATGTTCTCAAGCCGAGTTGTTGAACTCGAGTTGCTGTTTAAAGAACTCGGCTTGGGTTTTGATGAACTCGAGTTGTGCAACTCGAGTTGTACAACTCGAGTTATATTTACAAACTCGAGTTGTACAACTCGAGTTGTGCAACTCGAGTTGTACAACTCGAGTTGCAAACTCGGCACTGTATAATTCTAATAATTCGCTATTAGTTTTAGTTTTACAGTACATACATAGTTTAATTTCTATTAGCTAACGGGTGCCTATTGATATACCATTGTTAATATAACCAGATCTACGGTTATGCTACCGTAATACCAGTATATTGCACCTTACTTTTGAAAAGTCGCGTTGCGTGTTCACAACTCGAGTTGTGCAACTCGAGTTGTACAACTCGAGTTGTGAACGCGCAACGCGAGGCACTGTAAGGCGCCATAATCTGTCCATTGGGCCTTCTTTTTTTTTTGCTCATCCCTCTATTTACTGGGCAAGAGACTGTTATGGAATGGTTAAGCCAAACCAAACAGGAGAATTCCATAGGCAAGCCTAGGAAAACACTCAGGTCGATTGCCAAGGCGCTTGTCCACACGACAGCCTGAACACAGCGACACTCAACGAACTTAATCGCGAGTAGCCGGCTAACAGAATTCTAGCTGAAGCATACAAGCCTTATGGTATCAACGCTCGATTGCCACAAAATCTCAATCTGTATATAAGTAGGCATCAGGAGCAGGACTAAGTGATGAAAAGGAAAATTACACTGAGCAAGCTTCTTATACAGAGTATTAAAGAATAGTGGCGTATCCAACAGAATCAATGAAGCGAAAATAGTAAACAGATTTTCGCGAAATTGAATTTCGCGAAATTGAATTTCGCGAAAGTGAATTTCGCGAAATTGGATTTCGCGAAATTACACATTGTATATATTATATAGTCAACTTTCGCGAAATTGAATTTCGCGAAAGTGGATTTCGCGAAATTGGATTTCGCGAAATTACACATATATATTATATAGTCAACTTTCGCGAAATTGAATTTCGCGAAAGTGAATTTCGCGAAATTGGATTTCGCGAAATTGGATTTCGCAAAATTACACATATATATTATATGTGTAATTTCGCGAAATCCAATTTCGCGAAATTCACTTTCGCGAAATTCAATTTCGCGAAAGTTGACTATATAATATATATGTGTAATTTCGCGAAATCCAATTTCGCGAAATCCAATTTCGCGAAATTCGCTTTCGCGAAATTCAATTTCGCGAAAGTTGACTATATAATATATATAATGTGTAATTTCGCGAAATTCACTTTCGCGAAATTCAATTTCGCGAAAGTTGACTATATAATATATATATAATGTGTAATTTCGCGAAATCCAATTTCGCGAAATTCACTTTCGCGAAATTCAATTTCGCGAAAGTTGACTATATAATATATATAATGTGTAATTTCGCGAAATCCAATTTCGCGAAATTCACTTTCGCGAAATTCCATTTCGCGAAAGTTGACTATATAATATATATAATGTGTAATTTCGCGAAATCCAATTTCGCGAAATTCACTTTCGTGAAATTCAATTTCGCGAAAATCTGTTTACTATTTTCGCTTCATTGATTCTGTTGGATACGCCACTATTCTTCAATACTCTGTATAAGAAGCTTGCTCAGTGTAATTTTCCTTTTCATCACTTAGTCCTGCTCCTGATGCCTACTTATATACAGATTGAGATTTTGGGGCAATCGAGCGTTGATACCATAAGGCTTGTATGCTTCAGCTAGAATTCTGTTAGCCGGCTACTCGCGATTAAGTTCGTTGAGTGTCGCTGTGTTCAGGCTGTCGTGTGGACAAGCACCTTGGCAATCGACCTGAGTGTTTTCCTAGGCTTGCCTATGGAATTCTCCTGTTTGGTTTGGCTTAACCATTCCATAACAGTCTCTTGCCCAGTAAATAGAGGTATGAGCAAAAAAAAAAGAAGGCCCAATGGACAGATGGAGGAATTGTACTAAGGTAGGTATAGGTAAGTATTCGTTTTGAAGAGAATATAAAGAAAATGAATATATGTATTGTTTTGAATAAATGTAGTATGTATCATTTATTCTCTCAAAGATTGATGAATGATAACAGGGTTCTCTTTACCAAAAGTATTTTGTCATGATTTTATCGAAAGATTGTGTATTATATATCACTTCACAGTCTTTTCCATATTTTGAAGATATCAGTTAGAATGTGATGCTAGCAAGTCTACTAGTTTAATTTAATTAAAGATCAGGAGTGTTAATAAAGTACAGAGAATAAGTATATGTACAATTATTATAAAGTGCTGTAAGAGATCATCAAGAGTGTTAATAAAGTACTGAGAATAAGTATATGTACAATTATTATAAAGTGCTGTAAGAGATCATCAGGTGTGGTAAAAAAGTACAGAGAATAAGTATGTGTACAATTATTATAAAGTGTAGTAAAAGACCATCAAGAGTGTTAATAAAATACAGAGAATAAGTATGTGTACAATTATTATAAAGTGTAGTAAGAGATCATCAAGAGTGTTAATAAAGTACAGAGAATAAGTATGTGTACAATTATTCTAAAGTGCTGTAAAAGATCATCAGGAGTGTTAATAAAGTACTGAGAATAAGTATGTGTACAATTATTATAAAGTGCTGTAAGAGAACATCAGGAGTATTAATAAAGTACAGAGAATAAGTATATGTACAATTATTATAAAGTGCTGTAAGAGATCATCAAGAGTGTTGATAAAGTACAGAGAATAAGTATATGTACAATTATTATAAAGTGCTGTCAGAGATCATCAGGATTGTTAATAAAGTACAGAGAATAAGTATATGTACAATTATTATAAAGTGTAGTAAGAGATCATCAGGAGTGTTATTAAAGTACAGATAATAAGTATATGTACAATTATTATAAAGTTCTGTAAGAGTTCATCAAGAGTGTTAATAAAGTACAGATATTAAGTATATGTACAATTATTATAAAGTGCTGTAAGAGATCATCAAGAGTGTTAATAAAGTACAGAGAATAAGTATATGTACAATTATTATAAAGTGCTGTAAGAGTTCATCAAGAGTGTTAATAAAGTACAGATATTAAGTATATGTACAATTATTATAAAGTGCTGTAAGAGATCATCAAGAGTGTTAATAAAGTACTGAGAATAAGTATATGTACAATTATTATAAAGTGCTGTAAGAGATCATCAGGAGTGTTAATAAAGTACTGAGAATAAGTATATGTACAATTATTATAAAGTGTAGTAAGAGATCATCAAGAGTGTTAATAAAGTACAGAGAATAAGTATATGTACAATTATTATAAAGTGTATTAAGAGATCATCAAGAGTGTTAATAAAGTACAGAGAATAAGTATATGTACAATTATTAAAAAGTACTGTAAGAGGTCATCAAGAATGTTAATAAAGTACTGAGAATAAGCATATGTACAATTATTATAAAGTGCTGTAAGAGATCATCAGGAGTGTTAATAAAGTACTGAGAATAAGTATATGTACAATTATTATAAAGTGTAGTAAGAGATCATCAAGAGTGTTAATAAAGTACAGAGAATAAGTATATGTACAATTATTATAAAGTGCTGTAAGAGATCATCAGGTGTGGTAAAAAAGTACAGAGAATAAGTATGTGTACAATTATTATAAAGTGTAGTAAAAGACCATCAAGAGTGTTAATAAAATACAGAGAATAAGTATGTGTACAATTATTATAAAGTGTAGTAAGAGATCATCAAGAGTGTTAATAAAGTACAGAGAATAAGTATGTGTACAATTATTATAAAGTGCTGTAAGAGATCACCAGGTGTGTTAACAAAGTACAGATAATAAGTATGTGTACAATTATTATAAAGTGTAGTAAGAGATCATCAGGTGTGTTAATAAAGTACTGAGAATAAGTAGATGTACAATTATTATAAAGTGCTGTAAGAGATCATCAGGTGTGTTAATAAAGTACAGAGAATAAGTATATGTATAATTATTATAAAGTGCTGTAAGAGATCATTAGGAGTGTTAATAAAGTACTGAGAATAAGTATTTGTACAATTATTATAAAGTGCTGTAAGAGATCATCAGGTGTGTTAATAAAGTACAGAAAATAAGTACAGTCAAACATGGATAACTCGAACTTCACGGGACCGAGCAAAAGTGTTCGAATTATCAGAGCATTCAGGTTATCAGAGCACTGTCACAAGTCCATGTATTTACTTATTTATTAGTAGATACATGTACATATGCAAACTATAATATAAATCAAAAGCACAAATGGCTTGTTTCAAATTAAATGCTTCTAATGTAAAGTTTAAAACGTTTTTATCAAAAAGTATAGAGATTTTTCTATCACTTGAGATTGGTTTGTTGTTTGAGGTGATGTTATTGCCAGGACGTTTTTTTAGATTGACATTGGCAAAACTTGATCGTTGTTGAAATGCTCAAAAGAAAAGACATCTTTTTCTTTTGAGCGTTTTACCCACGATCAATTTTGCCGACTTTTCTTGAAGTTCATGCAACTTCAAGAAAAAGTTACCAAAGAAAAATCCCTTACTTTACCTGGGATTCGTTAAGAGCAACACTCCGAGGCAGTTCAATTAAAAGTTTTACGAGGTTTAACGGTACATTGTATATCACTCACGCTTTTTGAATGGATACTTATTGAATGTACACACGTATTCTGTGTTTAGGTCAAATGATGAATAGTTTTTTTTAGCTAAGACACGTATACGTTTAATAAAAACAATTCTTAAGACGTTTTAAACATCCAACATTCCGACGTTGATTCAACACGGAATCAACGTCGAAAAACTATTCGTCACGGGCTAGCCGGGTCACGCACTCAAGGATTTTCGCCACGCACATACAAAACAACATGCTGTTTTTGTTTTGTATGTGCGTGGCGAAAATCCTTGCGCGCGTGACCCGGCAAGCCCGTGCTATTAATCGTATAGCAGTATAAATCAAATTTGACCAAACCTTTAGAAACGTCGTTGACAAAATTATTTTGCCGATGGTGGTAATAACAACGCTTATGAATTACGAAAATATGAGGTTTACCTCTATGGCTTTGAATAAAGTGATTTTCTAAAGCAATAACAACCGTTTCGGTAGCCGTTGGGCAAAAAAACAGTTCGAATTAACAGTATTAAGTTCGAGTTATCTATAGCAATTTATCATTACATGGGAACGGACCAAAGAAACTGTTCGAATTAACCATGTTTTCGAGCTATCCGTGGCCGAGTTATCCATGTTTGACTGTATATGTACAATTATTATAAAGTATTGATAAAGATTGTACATGAACATTTTCTTATGTATCTATTCAATGTTTCATTTATACTATATTATCTTTATTGTGTCCTATCTACTTGAATATTTTCATATATTTCAAGTTAAACATAAACTATTTTATTTTTATTGAAACAAAATGATGATGGAAATAATGAATAATACATATAAATATATCTTTTAAAGTGAATAATTTTGTAATAAAACTGATCTTTCATTCAACATATTAATTTCTCCAACAAATTTCAATCTTACATACAAAAAAATACAAAAAAAAACCGAAAATAAATTCCTTAAAATTCTTAACCATTCAAGAGCTTCAACATTACAAAATCATCAAATCTTCAAAAAATAACTTTGTACATAAACACTTTCTCATATATATTCAATGTTTCAAATATATAACAATCTCCGGAAAATCAACCCCTCGGTGTCCCAGATATTAACCCCCTCACTCATCCGCTAGGTAATCTCTCGCTCTCCTCGATAATCCGCGAGATCCACTCCGGAAAACCATCCAGCCCTCGATGTCCCAGATATTCACCCCCACTATTCCACCGATAATCGGCGACGATTCGCCCGACTAATCCGCGACGATTCCCCCGACTAATCCCGCGATAATCCGCGTTCAATCGGATGACTCATCCCCCGCTAATCCGATGACTCATCCACAGATAATCCGCCGATTACGCCAGGAGCGGATCCGTAACCCCTCGAATTCAACCCCTTACTCTACACCACAATTTCCCCCCAAACCCCAACATCTCATTCAACTCCACACGATTCAATCTACACCCCTAGCCAATTTAATTCACAACCCCCTTTTTCTATCCCCCCGCTGGATCCGTCACTTTTATGTGTAGATCTGCTCTCTATATACTACTTTCGATGACTAATGCAATTGAAATTTACAATTTAAGTTGGAGTCCATTGTGAATGTGGAGTCTACTATCTCAGCAAGGTTATAGTAATCCATCCTGACTGTAATCATTGCAATTGCAGGCTCCCGTATCTCAACAGGAAGATTCCATTCAGAGAAAGGATGGATCTTCTTCTTCTTCAGTAAGTATTACATTATATTTGATTTTTAGTTTGAATGAATGATCTAATCTGATTGTATGTCTTACTTTTACTATATCTCACTAAAAATAATGTATGTTTTGATTGTAGACAGTTCATTCTCATTCGACAATGGAAGAAGAAGAAGAAAATTGGGATTGAATGAAATTCAATAGTCTTTTTTATATTATGTTTTAGCATTTTTATATACAAAACTTTTATTCAATAACATATCCATTGATAGTAAGTTTAAATCCCTATGATATATCATCAAATAAACTATATAAAATTTAATCATAATATCATTTCCTTAACTCATTACTGTCTTGATATACAGAGTTTATAATATTTGTTTAATTTCTCTCTGAATTCCTTCAGATTGCATGCTCCGTCAATTCTGAAAAGTTTTAATCCTGATGACGACTTAGAGTTCATGTGAATCTCACTTCGATCCAATATCATGAGAGCTGGTGTCAACCATTGAAATGATGAGGGAATGTTATACTTTTGAGGTTCGATGATCGAACATAATACCACACGCTCTCCCTTACGTTCAACGAAAAATTGCAACGCAATCTCACAATTGTCATTTTCTTCAGACTTATTTGCTTGTATTACTTCTAACGAAGCTGGAATATCCAAAACTTTTAGATCAATCCATTTCCATGGTTCTTGCATTTCCTCGGTTTTAAAAACTGTTGCAATAGGTGACGTAATTTTCTCATCTCCTTCCATATAATTTTCCTTGGATTCGAATAACCGCTTTACTACCGAACTTTTTCTTGATGATCTTCGTAATGACGTAGTTCTGTTCAATCTAGACTAGGTTGGTCTTCTATACTCTCTTTGTTTCATATTCAATTGGGAAGTTCTTTCAGAAATAATGTCGATATTCATACTATTGGAAGTTGACTCCTCAGAAGCTCCAGTAACAATCAACACTAACTAATAATACTTCATCAATTTATACATTATCTTTAAAAAAGTAGTGGAACCATAACAGCGATGGATAATTTCAGAATTTATGAAGTTTACAATCAAAATGAATATTCGTTCGCAGACACATCATTCTCATTCGGGATCGGAAAAAAGAAAATACATACAAGCTCCGACGATCTCGAAATCCATCCGCCACCGTCCGTCAACCCGTCGCCACCGAGCTCTCCGTCAATCCCCGAAACGGCACGGAAGAGCGACCTCTACCGGACGCCAACGAAATCCGATAATCCCAAATACAACCGCGAATCGTCTCGCGGCCCGACTCACCACTCGGCCACCGACACCACCACCGCGACGTCACCAACCAACTCACACCATTACTCGCACCACGAATCACACAGATCGCCATGACTCACACCATGACTCAACACCGCCTAGCTCCGCCCCCCAACTGTCAATCAAACAGATCCTGATGTGATGTCACTTCCTGCTCCCTAAGCTCCGCCTAGTGTGTGTAGATCTGCTCTCACTATACTACTAACAAGTTATCGATTAATGCCAGCAAGACTTCACTAACTAGTAATTTCTCCAAAGCAGCATGGCATATATTAAAGCACATTTTGAGACTTTTTAACAAAAGGTTGCTGAGCCAAATAGGATTGGAGCCTGCAACCTCTTGCACTCTAAACAAGAATCATATCTCTGGACCATCAAACGAATAATGATGTAATCAGAAATCTGATTTTTTAGTCTAAAGAGTCTAAGATAGTCTAAAAAGCTAGAACCATTTTTTAAGAAAATACCAACAATTTAGAATAACTTGAAATATGATTGAAACGTGAAAATCCCTCAGCGAAACTAACAAAGTCAAGAGCACAATTAAATTTTATGTAGCTACTTTATGTAGTCATGGGCCAGTCTAAAAATACTGGCTAATAGTTATGCTACTTTCTTTAAAACTTTCTCAATTTTCCCAACAACTCAAACTTAGCATAATTTTCAAAAACAATATAGTCTATCAAACCCCTTCTAGAAAGTTTCAAAAGTATGATGTACCCAAAACTTGTCAACTTATAAAGATTGAATTTCATACCTATATCAAACAATAAGCACAAAGGTCGGACGACTTCCTTCATGACAAATAAAAAAACAAATAATTCCAAAGTCTGTAACATTCAGTGTTTAGTCACATAGCCTACTGTATATAAAATAGTGGGAGCTTTTTTATTGGTGTACGCAGGGACAGAGTCAGGTAGCCCTTGTTGTTAGCGGATAAGAGTATGTATGCCTTGCTCCATTAAAAACCTTAGCCTAAGATCTTAATAAAAAGTCAATGTTTGCAGGCTATGATAGCTGAGTAGCTATTCTGATAAAAAAGCCTTTAATGTATGCAGGAAATGTTTTGAGGGCATTCATTCATGTACCATTATTTAATTGACAGAGTAATTACCGTGTCAGAAATTAAGGATATCTTAAAGGAATTTAACATAGTCACGACAAAAATATAAAAAGTAATTCTTTTCAGTTCTACCCGATTCCAAATCAAAACCGACATGAAACATGTAATTAATTTTTTTGTACAAATATGAATAACTGAATGAAGATAATAGTCTTGAAATGATTGTTAGTTTGACATATTGGGGGAACCCAGTCTTAATAAAGCTTGACCGGCTTGACCAGGATTCGAACCCAGGACCTCTTACATTCAAAGCTAGAAATGTACCAAAACTCCTAGTGCTATGAAAAATATAAAAATCTCTAACATTTTGTTAGTGTCTCCAAAGCAACAAGAAAGCGTATTAGAAGTTTTCTTTCATATCAATCTAAAAATATTATTCAGCTTCACCTGGATTTGATTTGATTTGATTTGATTTGATTTTTATTGCGTAATAATAACATGACAATATGAGTAAAAAAAAAATACACAGAGTAGCAATAGGACATGCCAGATAGCCAGAGGCTAGAGTCAAGGCAGCCCCAGCAAGCAGTAGGAAAAGAAACAGAATCAGCGATAAGCGCACCAAGGAATTTGAACCAAGGACCTATCGCACCCAAAACGAGAATCACACCCAGAGACAATGAAGCCACGAACGATGTAACTGAAACCTGGCTTCTTGCTATGCTCTCTAAAGCAACAAACAAATTGGTTTTTTCTACTGTTGCAAGTAGTGATGCTTCACATTGGAGTAACTGAAATCTCAAAACAATTGAGTTTTTTTCGGACCGCAAGTAGATGATAAAATTATGAGCATTTCCATGAAGGCATTGAGCATGAAGGCATTTCCAATGCGTTGTTATGCATTGGAAATGCATTTCCAATGCATTTCCAACGCCTTAAAACAATAGACATAGTTTTAATAATTGCGTGAAGTATATTTGTGAAAATATTTCGACGAATAAGGTTGCGAGAAAGTGTAAACAGAAATCATCTCTCTCAACTACATCGCATTTGAGCCGTTCTGAAAGGGAATCCAAACTACGGCGGTCTCGTGTGGCTGCGATTTTCTGTTCGTTTTTGAGCTTTTAAGAGCTTGTATTTACTTTTCCACACATTTGGCACCTACAACACAACAGAGTAAGACATGGTGAATCTTTTGATACCAAATAACTGTAATGTGAATTTTGTTGCAAGTCAACCATTAAGGTGCTTCCAGATTTTGCATGTGCACAAATAATGGTTACAACATTAACAAATAATACTTTGAAAATCTCATGAAAAAACTAGCTACACTTTCCTTATTATACTGGAATTTACACAAGCGCGTTAGATTTTTGTAAAATATTTCACTTCACTGAAATCAATTTAATAGAATAGTTTTCGAAAAGAATTTAAAAATGACCAAAGTAGCTTTGCAATATATTTTCATTCTAGAAATCTGCAAAATATTTCAAAACTTTTATGATCTTAATGTTTATTCATTATTAGTAGCAGTGCTTCTAAAATTACCAAGTTTTAGAAAACTCAAGTGAATTGCTCTGCATAGGCAAGTCTTACAAGTGGATTGTCACAGGCTTATGTTGGATATGAAATTATGATATCTAATTTCCACCAATAACTGTCATTGAAGCTCTTGATAAACTCTGTGAGACATTGAAACCTAAAAGCATTTCGAATTAAAAATGTCCAAGTACAAAAAGCCAAATGGGGTTTTCCAATGGTTTTGACAACAATTCAAAGGTGGCACAACTCCTCACCAGTTCAATTGCCAAATATTCTGCAAGGTCTGTCAACACCTTTACAATTTTTCACAGAATTATATTGAATTATGAGCCCCCAAGTCTTAATTGTCAGAGATTGTCAGCTAGTGGTCCCCTGTTCTACTTACACATTTACACATAAGGAAACAGGTCAAAAACAGCTCAGAATCTGATTCCATGTTTTAAAAATGTCCCAAGTTATACGGGGTCACGAGTTCAAATCCTTTGCGATGCAATATTCTTTTTAACATCTAACTGTAGATTCAGACGGAGAACCCGATGGAAACACAGACACACCTTCAATTATACTAATGATTGAACATGTAAATAGTCAGGTTCAGTGATACATAAAATATATAATAAAGATAACGATATAAAACAGCTACCATTACCAAATGTTAAGATTATCAAGGCTGAATCAAACCTGAATTAAAAGAAATGGCATTGGAAATGCTAGGACTGGCATCAGCCTTGCAATGAGTGGTATGCAGATAACATGGGATTGTTAAAAACACGCTTAACCTTTTGTATGTGAATTTTATATGATCAAATCTATTTTGATATTTCAAAGTAGTCAAATTACTTAAAATTTAACAACTTTAAAATTACTTTTAAAATCAAAATTTTTTTAACAAATTATTAAAACTTTCTTAAACTTTAAAAGATAAAAAATAGCTAAGAATTATATTACATTTGAAGCATAAGGAGACTTTTTTTAACTTTAAAAAGATTAACAAAAAATTGAAACAAAATTTTTAAGTCGTATTAAAAAACTTGTTTAATCTGTAAATACTCGCTTTAAGTAATTGATTTTATAAAACAACCTAATTTTGAATTGCATTATAAACACAACCATACCAGTTTTAACCCTACTCACTAACAATTAGCCAGCCAATCATTGCAACTGGGCCAGAGCAAACATCAAGCAGCCCTAATACAAAACACTCAGGATACGATTACCTGGTCATACAAAACTAACTATAACTTTCTTTGAATATTTTATAAGCATCAGCTAACTAGCTATTATCTGCATTGCATCAGCATTTACAGTGCACCAGAAAGTATCCTCAATAAGTGATGAAGTAGTCAATTTTCCACATTGCATCAAGTTGGCTGGTTTTCTTCTAGCAGTCTCTGCACCGGCAAGAAATAATACGGAATAATTAATGAATCCAAAAATAAGTACATTCTGTTGCAATACAGATTTTCTAAAGATTGCAGACCTATTTTGTACCCAGGAGTTGACGCTCAACAAAAGTGGAATTATTTTAAACACCTATCAAAAGCAGAAAAACAAAGCGAGTGAACAACTCAAAACTATTTTTTCAGATTGATCAAACTGATGAGACTGACAACTCCTAATAATGATTTTTTGCACCAAAAATATTAGTTAATCTATAATTGGTTATGAAAAAAACTGTCAATGAACACTTACCTTGCAGATTGTCATAGCAGCCCATCGTAATACGTTTAGCATAAAAAGTGGGGATTCAGCCAATATGTCGAAGCAGGGAATACACCATCTGTTGGCTAACATCTGTTTCAACCTCTGTTGAAATTCATTGTACGATAACAAGTAGATGAGAGCGTTAGAAAGGAAAATTCAACATTTTAGTAGTTATACTAGCCAAACGGCTCTAGTTATTATATTTATAATAAAACATTGACAGTGTCATAACTGGTTACCCCTGTACTCCGTGTTTAGCTAACATGAAAAAATGTACTAAGCCTCCAAATAAGCTTTTACTAAACATTTGAATTATTCTCCTGGTAAAAACTTTCTTTTTACATACATGTACATGCAAGAATGTTTGAAATAGTAGATAACTCAAAACCATGTTTTTTTATTACAGCAAAACATTTTAGTAATTTCCTTTTGAAAATTGTTTGCCAATGTAGGAAACTCTGGCTCATTGATGCAAGTTGCCATGAGCGAGCAGGTGTTGAAAAAACAAGTTACTGCTGGCCTTTTTCAAAAGAACAAATATGTAAGAATTATATAATAGTTTCAAACACTGTAACATAATTACTTCAAAAGAAGTATTACCAGCACATAACTAGGGAGAAACTTGTGATAATTGGTTAGCAGTTGTTATTGAGGCAGTCTTCAATTGAATGGATTATAATGTCAACCCAGAAATAAAACAATGACATCAGACGAGGTTGGAGACACAAAGATTAAAAGTTACATTGTGACTCTCTAACTTCAAGTTCGTTTGATAGCCAGAAGTATCTAAACATTATCCGGAGCTAAGTGTTGGACCGACGAGTGTTGTTCATAAAGTCTGCGGGCGGATTCCACACACATTTGTGTATTCCTTTGGAATTCAGTAACAAATATTAGAAGTTTTTAGAAGGAATGCAGTGGTTTAACCTTGTATTTGAATTATAGTGATAATTGTTAAACAACGGAGGTGAGCTATGTAAAACATTAAAATAAATTATGTATGAAATCTTGTGTCATTAATTTCAAAAGTTACTTTCAATGATTATTACAGACACTATTTGGCGGCGAGCTTTCATGCTCTCCCAGTATCTACTTTAATTTGTAAAATGAATGTCATTTTAAAAAAGACTCGGGATATGTAATTCGCCTACCACAGTGATATGCCTAAATGAGCTACAAAATGTTCCACGTTAAATAAATTATATTGACAGGTATAATGTCTGATTACAACATAATTTAGCAACTTATTTCAGAGAAACTCCTTGTTGGTGTAAAAAATCTGGCTCATCGATAAAGCTGGTCGCGTAATAACATGCATTGGAAATACCAATTTCTGTTTGCATTTTTACAAAATAACATAAATGTCAGAAATTAAGAATAGCTTCAAAGATTATAACACATTTGCTTCATAAAGTATTACCCGCACACAATTAGTGAGGTGTTTGCCATAATTACTTGGCAGTTATTCTTGAGTGAGTTCATTGAATGGATTATAATTTTAACTCAAAATAAGCCAATAACACCAAGCGAGTTAGAAAACACCAAACACTGAATTTAAACCAGAACTCCTTAATTTTAAGTTTGTTAAATTGCAAGAGATAATCAAACATTTAATAAACATTTGCAGGTGCTAGGTATAGGAGATATAAGGTTAGTTTACCACAAAGTGTTTTAGCAACATACAATCTTTAGCCTAGGGCAATCAATGCTGATCATGAAAGTAGTGCAGTCACATATACACACCTTCGTTTTTATGAGTAAGAAGCAGAGGTCTGACCTATAAATATCTGCTGTCTAATAATATATAGTTTCATGCTGTCTATAGTTTTATGGTTTTCATTTTAAAATGGCAATCATCATGTGTGTGCGCAAACAGTTTCGCAGGTAAATGACAAACACGAATCGTTTCCAATATTGCAATGCCTCACAGGTACTGAGTAGTGTACGACTACATATGTGGTATAAAAGCTCTTTAAAGGTAGTGATAGCGTGTTTCAACATACCAACATACCTCAAAGCTAACAGGAAAGCATTCAATGCTAGCACCAGCTGCGGCCAAATCAGTAGATTTCTTTAAAGAATGACCTTATTCTTACTTCATTGAGTTTCAGCTATCTTGTAAGTATGTATTACAACAGCCTGCGAATGATAAAGATGATGCAGTCAAATCTATACTTACATTCATTCTAACATACAATGACTGCAGTGCATACGATGACTATAGTAGAAATGAATTTTTAATATCCAACTTGGAAAGTTTTCAAATGTTTCAGTTTTTTGGACAGAAAACGATGAGGCTAGTAAAATCTGAAAAGAGAAATAAAAAAATATATATTTAATCCAAATTTATTCCTTAACCAACTTTAACTAACTTTAATGGAAAGTTAGATCAAAGTTGCAAAGTAAGGCTAGGTATTCGGCTGTACTAAGTTGATGCAATCAAACATGGCTTCATAGAAAGTCAGTAAATCATTTATGTAAACCAATTTCTGTACCCAAAACCAGAATCATACCCTAGACCATCAAGCTTCGCATTAACCATTTTAATCAAAGAAAATCTGCCAAGTTGGCTAGAGAGAATCAGTGATGGTTTGACCCAGCTACACCTGCAGAACACTGAATGCATTGGCTTATTGATAGTATTAATCAGGATATAGCCTCTTGTTCACAAACTAATATTGCAGCGGTAAGAAATAAATACATGACACCGTCCCAAAAGCACCAATGATTCTTGTTAAGCTACCGCCACTGAAAACAATCACAATTATTTAACCTTGTGTCTATGTGAGCAGAGATAATAGCTACTAATTATTTATTTTTCTGTTTCCATTTATAAATAGTCATATTATTATGAAATCTCTGAGCGTTTTAATCACAATCAAATTTTATCATTTTTAATCTAGAAACATTTTGGTAATCAGATCATCTCATACATCAACAACAATTCTAAATGATAGAAAAATACTGTTATATTCTGGAGATTAAATTAAATTTGGATAATTAATATTACAGTTCAATAATAATATGCAACAATGTCGCATAACGTAATGTAATTATTTCCAGAGTGCTATACCCTTGATATTATCAGTAATATATTCAAAAGATTCGATTGAGAACATTGTACACTTCAAATGCCATCAAAAGTTGAAGGCTCTCTGAGAAAATCAGAGATTCTTATGCAGCCCCTGATGAAAATTACTTGCCAATATAATCTATCAAAATCAAAATCTATAAAACTTTCAATTTTCCAACAACTCAAATTTATCATATGATTCAAGAAAAATATAGTCTATCAAAATCCCCCTAGAAAGTTTCAAAAATATGATGTACCCTAAAGTTGTCAACTTATAAAGATTAAACTCATACTTATATAAAAAATAAGCACAAAGGGTGGATGACTTCATTCATGAAAAATAAGAAAGCAAAAAATAATTCTAAAGCATTTTTATCAGAGTGTGTACGTACGCGTCTGTAACATTCAGTGTTTAGTCACATAGCCTACTGTATATAAAATAGTGGGAGCCTTTTTATTGGTGTACACAGTGACAGAGTCAGATAGCCCTTATTGCTAGCAGAAAAGTGTATGTATGCCTTGCTTCATTAAAAAGCTTAGCCTAAGATCTTAATAGATAGTCAATGTTGGCAGGCTAGGATAGCTGAGTAGCTGTTCTGTTAGAAAAGCCTTTAATGTATGCAGGAAATGTTTTGAGGGCATTCATTCATGTACCATTCTTTAATTGATAGTGTAATTACCATGTCAGAAATTAATGATATCTTTAAAAGAATATAACATAGCTACATCAAAAAATATAAAAAGTTGTTCTTTTCAGTTCTATCCGAGTCCAATTCAAAACAGACATAAAACATTTAATTAATTCTTTGTACAAATATGAGTAACTAAATGAAAATAGTCTTGAAATAATTGTTAGTTTGACATATTGAGGGAACCAACTCTTAATACAGCTTGACCGGCTTGACCTTGATTCAAACCCAGGACCTCTTTCATTCAAAGCTAGAAACGTACCCAAGACTCCTAGTGCTATGAAAAATATAAAAAAACTCTAACATTTTGTTATTGTCACCAAAGCAACAAGAAAGCATGTTAAAAGTCTCCTTTCATATCAATCTAAAAAATATTATTCAGCTCCACCAGGATTTGAACCAAGGACCTATCGCACCCAAAACGAGAATCACACTCGGGGACAATCAAGCCACGAACGATGTAACTGAAACCCGGCTTTATGCTACGTTCTCTAAGGCAGCAACTAAATTGGTACTTTTTTCGCTGTTGCAAGTACTGTTACTGAACAAGTACAAGTTATTGAAATCTCAAAAGAATTTATTTTTTTGGGACTGCAAGTAGATGATAACCCTATGAGCAAAGCATTTTCAATGAGGAAATTTATAAAGACGATATTTGCAAGATGACATAATGTGAAAAATATGCACGGTACAAATAATATTGAAACAAAGTATTAACGGCCTGTAGTTACTGATGCCGTAGTTGCTTTGCAATGAGTAGCAGTCAATATCAAGGATTAGAATTTGATCTCTCAAATAAAACAATGTTGTCAGACAAGGTGGGAGACACAAATAATTTAAGTTATACCAATACTCCTCAACCTTGGTTTAGATTAACGGTCAGAATTAGTCAAGCAACCATTCTCAGCTACTAGGTATTGGACAAATGAGTTGAGTTTACAACAGAAAAATATTAACAATACGCAATCTCCAACTTACTGTATGCCAATCAATGGTGATTATAAAATTAGTGCTGAAACATATACACACATCGTTTCTATAGATGACAAGCAAATGGCTAAATTTTAATTACCTTAACGTGCTTCCAGATTTTGCAAGAGCACCAATAATAGTTACACCATTAACAAAAAAACTTTGATAATCTCATGAACAAACATGCTATAGTTTCCTTATTATACTGGAATTTACACAAGCGCGTTAGATTTTTGTAAAAGGTTTCACTCCACTGAAGTCAAATTAACAGAATAGTTTTTGAAAAGAATTTTCAAATTACCAAAATAGCTTTGCAAGATACTTTCATTTTAGAAAACCTGCAAAATATTTCAAAACTTTTGTAACCTTGGTGTTTATACATGACTAGCTGCATTACCCGCCTACAGAAACAGATTCACACAGCAGCATAAGGTTTATTGAGAGTTGTCTTTCATACTGTATAACAGCTCCAAATACGCAGTGTACTGAAGTTGTTGCCCTGATGTATTATTGTATAAATTGTCTACTGAAATTGTTGCCCTGAATATGCATACACATATACAATAATGTTGGAGATAACATTGGAAATCTGCATTGTTTTTTACAGCTAGATATGTGTAAAATCTAGTAAATATTCTAGATTCATGTGTCTAGATTCATGCATCCATTCATAGCCATCTATATTCGCAGTTGACGATCGTGTGATCGCGCACTTCTTGCGCTGAGCTCCCACCTCAGCTGACCAGTCTTTACTTGCCTTGCAGTTGACAATCGCGCTCTTGCACTCGCCTCGCAATAAATCGCTACGCACTCACAATCAATCGCCTCGCACTCGCCAGCTCATTCATTCGGAAAACCGCGCCTGGAGACTCTCGCTGCACTCAGGACAAAAAGGTCTCCCGCGCATCCCCGAGTGATGCCACGGCCCAAGCCTAGCTGTCGGGTAGCAAAGCCTAGCCTAGGTAGTAAAAAAAGTCTTTGGACAGAAAATTGGTTTGATTATTGTATTTAACATATAACAAAATTTGTCATGCAAACTTTCAAACTACATATCATGAAAGAAGTGTTTTGAGTAGTTGAAATATACATGTATTAAGAGAAAAAATAAAAACAACTGTAAAGGTTTTCAAACTTTTTCAAACATCTACAACTTTCAAACTTCATATCCTGAAAAAGAGGTTTTAAGCAGGACAACTGATTTAAAAATAAATAAATTAGCTGTAAAGGTTTTTAAACCAGTGTAAATTTGAAATTGCATAACTTTCAGCGACCTATATCTTTTGATAATGTATAGTGGAACTTCAGTTCTCATGGTGCTAGATTTTATCTCAGGAAATCTTAAACCTTATATCTTAAACAAAGTGATATTCAAAAATCCCTCAAAAGTTGCAAAAAGCTTGACAACATTTACAACATGTCTGCTGTAAACATTGATACAGGTTTTTGTAACTATCATTTGTTAAATGGTGACACAACTCCGAGAAGACTTAATATTTTTGTGAAAAAATCATTTCTCACTTTGTTTCAGACAAACGACACAAAACTCTTCATAATAAATTGCAAATCTAGATTTACATGCACAAATCTCTTCATAATAAATTGCTAAGCTAAAATTATTAAAAAGGCAACTCAGAAAGTGTAGGTCCTAGAAATGTACCGATAAGATTATTTATTTTAAGATTTCAATAGATTGCTTTGACAACACAGGATGGTTGGTTGCAAAAACCTCCGAGGCAAGCAAAAATCTCAAGCAATAGTTGGTGATACGAAAGAAACACACAGGCGAACTAAGTTGAGATAAGTGTTCCATCTTGAATATAAATTGATATTTGAGTCGCTGAAAAAGAAAGAGTAACTTCCCCTGCATAAGACGAGTTTCCTTCGAGTTTTATCAGTAATCCATGCTACAACAACTTTTGTAACACCTAAGGGAAAAGTTACATAGTAAACAAATAAAGAAGCATGGCTTACTTGCATATTTCAGCGCAAGTAAAGTTAAACTTTTTGAGAGCACTCTTGTGCAACTAATTTTGCAGCCTACGAAAACCAACAAACAAAACATTTAATAAAAAGCCACAGAGCAAACGTTGCAGAATAATCACAGTAACAGTAAAATAATAATTTTATTTATTATTTTTCTTTAGTATAATAAAAGACTATTATAAACAGTTTTAACTAAATACAAGTTAAGCAGCACCAAGTCTATCAGGGGTGTAGATTAACTCGGTACGAATATAAAAGGGGTCAGCTAAATATGATCAAAAAACTTTAGTCTAGCGGCAGGGCTACTTTTACTAACTTTATCATCTGACATTTTATGATATATTTCAGTTTACTTGAAGATCAAAATTGGACTTGTCCTCCCTTGGTTTGCTCGCATTTAATAACATTACATAACATTTGGTTGTTTTGGTACTAGCGTTATATTTGCTTGTTTGTGTTTTAGCATAATTGTATTTCATAAATTATGCTGATAGAAATTATCACTGGTATCAAAAAGTGCTGGCTTTCAGCACACATACGACATACCCGTGGCCTTGCCTCTTTTTGCGTCGCTTTTGATTTCCTTTCGTTTTCAATTTTAGCCTTTCTATAACTTTTCAAACTGACTCAGCGAGAAAACCGAATGATGCTATTTTTGCAAGTGGCTTCTCCTTTGATAAGTGGCCAACTAGAAGCCATGTAGAGAACCGCCTCGTACGCTCGTATTTCACATTTTCATCATATCTATTATCAAATATTTGTTAGAAATCTTTGTCATGCCGCAATATGCTCGTATGTTGGGAGACTCATATGACAAGGTATAACTGTAGCATTACACATGAGTAAACCATAGAGCATCCCTTAAACTATACATCTATGAATATTTGCATGTCACAATGGGACTAAAGCTTAAAAACAGGGGCATAAGCTTAAGAAAGTTCAAAAACTTTAGAATTCTAATCGGACTTTGTATATTGAATGATTGAAGATTTCCCTGCAACATAGGTTGAAAATTGCATGAACCTATAAAATATTGAGAAGCACTCACACTCCCCATCTTTCTGTGTGTCTTGTTATTTTCCAGATGGTTAGTCACCCTCCGCTTGTCCAGCCACTGTCTCCTTGACTTGCCATCTTGTTCATGTTCAACCACTTGTTGTTCAACCAGTTTCACCTCTTCCTGACAAACCTAACCACCTTCTACCAATTCAATTGCAGTATTAAACACTAACTTGGACAATCTATATCAATAAGACAACATGGCCTTGGCCATTGGGCCAAAGAATTAAATGTTGAGTATTTAATTAGCGGCCGTTGGGCCAGGATACACTCAAAGATATTGCATAATAAACCTTAAAGAATAGAGAAAGCATAATATTATTATGCTTTATTATTCATCTTGAGGTGTTGACTGATGTTCTAAAAAAAGAATCAAGGAGATTGACCAACCAGAAGCTGAGATATAGTCAGCCAAACACAGGTCTACCAAAAAACAAAAGTGATTTGGTAATCATCAATATATGACGTATGAAATCGACTTGTGTGCCATTGGTCAATTAAGCCAACTAATGCGCTCTCCTATAAAAATCACGGCGTTTTAATTGGTTTAATCCCTGGAAGTATAGAACAATCAAATTGGGCCTAACAATCATCGCTCCTAGAATTCCGAACCAGTCCCTCTGACGTGTAGATTAGTTGTAGCACAAAATAATTACACGCATCTATTATTTCGCAACATTTCGCTATCTTGCTAGTTCAGCTCAGTTTTGTTGTTCTCCTACTTAGCTTCCCTATTCAGACTCATCTTTAGCGTTGTTCAGATTTTTTAACTATAGCTAATAAATAGAATCAATTAAATCAATCATCAATCTCGGTTATCGTTTGGAATTTTCTACAAATTATATTAGTTACATCATTTATTCTATACGCAGTTATATTACTATTTTGTATAATATGCATTATGAATATTATGTAAATCATAAAAAATAATCATAGATAAGATAATAGATCAATAGAAAAATCAAAGCAAAAGTTATCGTTTTCTTTTCTTATAGCAAGAGCAGCACGGTCAAGTTAGTCTTTTTAAGATTATGGCTGTAGTGAACTTCCAGTCTGTTAATAGTGACGATAATCATGAAAATCAACTGAATGCTGCAGTAGATACACAGTAGAAAAATGATGAAGGAACAAAAAGTCCCATTCCTATTTCTTATTCTAAACAAACTGCAATCGCGGATATCGCATATAGACTATACACGCGCCGTTCGTTGAACAGATGATTTTTGGAGCATATCCGTGGAGATCGAGTTAAAATTTGAAGCACAATAGTCAAAATCTGCTCTTCTGCTTTAAAAAATCATGGCGAGGGGTTGTGGGCAAATGCCTTTACCACACATTGTTTGGATGATTTTCCTGAGAAACCAGAGCTAGTATGTAAATTATTTACTATCGCGAGAAGCGTTTCACATCTCGTAGCCAAAACAATCATTATACATAACATGACCATTAAGTCGATTTTATACGTCACAGTTTTCGGGATTTTCGAAGGGTTTTCCTCCGATTCTTTTTTAGGTAGACCTGTGTTTGGCTGTCTATATCTCAGCTTCTAGTGGGTCAATCTCCTTGATTCTTTTTTTAGAACATCAGTCAACACCTCAAGATAATAAAGCATAATAATATTATGCTTTCTCTATTCTTTAAGTGGTAGATAGCTGCAGTCAGTACACACCAATGCTAGTAAGCGCAGCATCGCACCAAAGAATCAAATACAAAAGACGTATTGGCCTTTTTTGCTAAATTTACCATTTTTATTGAAGGCCAATTAAGCCTTTAACTGGGGAAACCACCTAAATGTCATTTAACTGTTGTGAGGAAAACAACTGTTATGTAGTTTTCGGTAGACATTGATAAAGCTGTCGCCAGTAACATTAATTAAACAAAATATATGAGCGCTAATAAAATTTTAAAATATCAACAAGATATTAGGCGATGAATTACAAGATGAAACGATTATCTGAGAGACGTTGCCTCGAGCTAAAAGCTAAAGAAATCGCAACTTCTTTGCAAAAATGGAATTTGGAAAAACCAGTCAACATATGGCTCGACGTTCAAAGCCATAGAATAAAAAAATTATTTGATCTTGTGATGGTTAGTGATCTTTTCTCCGATCAGTACAAAAAATAATTCAGATGATGGAAAGGATATAAACTTTTAAAGCTTTGAAACATACAGAGAAAATTTATCAATATGGTTGGTCACACGGTTACGCTGTAGTGTTGGAGTCTACCGAAAAGAATGCTTCTAAGCATTTCATAGAGGTACAATTGTACATATTTGTAGCTTTTTTGTAGTAGTACATAGTATGTAAATGAATGTATACATCCAAAATATTTTTTAATAAAAATAAATTTTAGTTTGATCTATGTATGTTCATAGAAAAACGATGTTATAAAATTTTCAGAAATAAATTACAAGATTTTCGGCTGTTTTTGCAGGGCTTTAATCCAGCCAAAGGCTTAAATCTTAACCGGGTCTGCCTCAACAAAGGTATATTTATTACGCACACAGTGCTAAAAATCAAGGTGCTGTTGTTTTTGTTGACATTGTGTCCTAAGTGTCCCAACAACATCGCTCCAACTTTGCTAACTAGCAAATTCTTTGCTAACTAGCAAATTCTCTGCAAACTAGCAAATTCTCTGCAAACTAGCAAATTCTCTGCAAACTAGCGAATTCTTTGCTAACTAGCTAATTCTTTGCTAACTAGCGAATTCTTTGCTAACTAGTAAACTCTTTGCTAACTAGCCAAGTTGCTAACTAGCAAATTCTTTGCTAGTTAGCAACTTCTTCGTTAACTAGCAAACAATTTGCTAATTAGCAAAAACTGCTAATCCGCAAGTCATTTGCTGACTTAACTTTTACTACTACAGGGATTTTAACCAACAACCCAGAGGTTGTGGGCTCAAATCCCTAGCGAGTCAATCTTTTTTCAACTTCCAACCATGACATTGAACAGGCACGGCTTATATTATAGTAATGAAGATTAAAGAAAATATTCAGCTAAATAGGAGTTGCTCTCACATGACTATTCATGATTGAATTTCCTTTTTTTTCACAACAAAGACTTCATGTCGTTAAGTTTACAGAATACCCATTTTAACGAAATTCACTTGGTTGGAGAAAGCTGGGATAGTTATGAGTTACTTGCCGGCAACTGGAAAACTTAAAGTGTTTATTTCTTAGCTTTGAGTGCATAAAATACAGGTTCAGTCGCAATTTTATAGCAATGTATTTAATAACAATATATGAAAATATAAAACTTGCACAAAAATTATTCAAAAGGTTTTGGTACAAAATTTGTTACAGTATTTGTTAAAAATATTTGCAGGAGGTCAATTTTAGTTAAATTTTCACATAACTCCACATTAAAAAGGGGTCCGTATTGTAAATTAATGGCGCCTTTCAACACCAAATAAAAGTTGAGAAAAATAAAAGCATAACTAGCTTTTATGTGTCTACTGCAGATATTAACGTACGTTTTTGTGAACCTTGATTGGTAACATTGATTAGACAACTTCAAGAAGACATACAAATATTGTAGTACAAATCATCTGTTGCTTTTTATTTTAGACAAACACTACATAACTGTTTGCAGTACTTCACAGACTTGAACCTATAAGAAAAGATAACTCCTTTCGAAATGTCTGGAATATAATTTAATGAGCCTACCACAATGTAAATTATAAAGTCAAAACAATTCAAATAACCTTTATTTTAATAAAATTAAAACAAACTGCAAATCACTAGCGAGAAAGTTTAATTATTTTTAATGTTTAATAAACTTCATGAATTGAATAGGTGAAACTTACCTTTTAAACTAGGTTGAAACTTACATAAACCTATCAGATATTGAGAAGCACTCACACATCCCATGTCTCTGTGTGTCTTGTTACTTTCTGGATGGCTAGTCACCCTCCGCTTGTCCAGCCACTGTCTCCTTGACTAGCCATCTTGTTTATGTTCAGCTACTTGTTGTTCAACCAGTTTCACGTCTTCTTGACATGCCTAACCACCTTCTACCAATCTATTAGCAGTATTAAACACTAACTTAAGCCTGGTTCCTGGTTTATCGATTGCGAGACTCCGGCGGTAACTTGCGCAGCAAAACTCTAGGCTCAGCGGCATATGTTCACATATAAGTTGCATCGCTAATCATAATCGCGTAATCAAATAAAATGTTCGCTCGTCATGCCGTTTCTATAATGGTGACCTTCACCCATACAGTGCATTTTGGAAAGGCTTTGCCTACAGGCTTTTGCAAAATTTGAACAGTACTAAACTGTTGCTTTGCCGCCGTCAACTACCGGCGGTCCTCGGCGTGTAGGTTCCCATTTCATTGCTAATAGCCTGCGGTGCTGTCGCCGGTGCTTTGCAACGTATATGAGAAACAGGCTTCAAACAATCTATTTCAGTAAGTCAACATAGCCTTAGCCAAGGAGCCAAAGGATTAAATGTTGAGTATTTAATTAGCAGCCATTAGGCCAGGCTAAACACTCCAATCAAATGCATAGTGAAGCTGAAGGGGTAGACAGCTGCAGCCAGGACACACCAATGCTAGTAAGCACAGCATTGCACCAAAGAATCAAAATGCAACTGAGAGACGACCTTGACCTTACAAAGATCCTGACACTTTAGCTGGTCTATTTAAGGTCTAAAAGTACAAAGGTCTATTTATACTGACCCGCACAGTGCTACAAATCGAGGTGCTGGTGTTTTTGTTGACACGCGTCACCAGTGTCGCCAACAGCAGCACTCTTCATGTTAGCAGCATTGGGCGGTAGTGTGGGAGTTTAAATGCATGATATAAAACATTATGCTATTTTAAGCGTCTAAAGGTAGTTTGGCAGCCTATCAGAGCTTCTATTTCAAAAGAGTGGATAATGAAGTTTGTTATATTAGTCCGTACAATTGGTTCCCTTTTCAATATGAGCAGTTCTCAAAAACATATGTTCATTTTAATTATTTATTGCATATTATAAGAATGACAAAACGATAAGGCAGTTTTTAAGGAGATGAGTATGCTTGGGAGAATACAAATAAGCACCTTCCTGACGCGTCACAGTATTCCAAAAGACAAGTTACCGGCTGACAGAAATAAATATAATCTTTTACACAGCCACATATGGCCAGACTATACTACTGAGAGAACTGCAGTTGAAGAGCTGCCCTGGAAATCAACTGATTTCCTGTTGACTAATGTGAAACCCTGCTCAAAAACTTTAACGCATTTAGCAAAACCTAATATATTTGCTTTTCGTTAATGCATTTTTGTCAGCATGGACTCGCTTGTTTGCAAATGATTTGCTGAAAAAGACATTTTTTGATATGCAATGCATTTGCATGTTGTCGAATGATCGAATGAAAAGGACATCATCTGCTAAAGCGTAATGGAATCGCTTGTTTGGATATTATTTATTCTTATTAAAAAATGTTGTTTTCAACAACCTAGCATTTCATAAGAAAAAGCAAGTAGGTTTATAATTTCGAAAGTTAATCCAAAGGAAAATATAGCTCAAATTTTGTTCTTTTTAAACTATGGAGTACTTATGACTCCCTGTCGATGGTAGTTATGCTAGCTAGGCTTTTTCGCTCATCTCTAACTCCCCGTATCTCACATGATGACGGGCTGTGACGTCACGCAATGCTCCATAAATTCATTATATAATGATGAAAACATGATTATTTACCTCGTTATACACGCAACATCCAGCCATGCCATTTTTAATACATCTAGTTTTTTGTTTCTCAACGTCGGAATGCCGTTTTTGGGTTATAATTAGAGAACAACTGGTATTATTGAGAAGACGTCAATGCATGCCAACTATAAGAAAGATTGCTTCAATTTTTTCTAATGTCATTGAAAAGACTCGCTTACAATTTACAAGTGGCTCTCACCATCACAGAGACTTGTATTTTGTGGTTAAGCTCAAAAACTTCAAGATGGTACACTCTCGATGCTGCGATGGTTAGTATGATCTCTGACAATAATGTTTATCTATCCACCGATTGGTTATAAATTTGATAAAACAAGAGATCAAGGAGGTAAGCCGCTAACATCAGAGTATATTTAATAGTCATAGACCTGTATTTCTCTATAATATCAATATTCATAGTAAACTACAGTCAGTTTCCTATTATTCCTGCATACTATTGACATTGCGTAAATTCTATTGAAATATATCAATAGAGTGAAGCGGCTTCATGGTAATTTTATGAAAAAACTCATCATGTGTCTACTTATATGAGCATGTAGCAAAGAATCTGGCAGAAATGGAAAAACAGCAATTATTTTGTCAAAACAAAATCTTTTCAAATGACAAATATCATATAAAATTTGAAAAGTCTGAGTATATAAACTGGCCATTTGTAAGCGTCAAAACTAGCCAGAACTAATATTGGAGAGGAAATGAGGCTATAGATGAATATGAAGTTTATGCGTCTATGAGTTGATCCTACAGTAATACATGGATGAAATGTCATTTAATGAACTGTAATTTGACTTGTCTTCGGAGAGGCAATCTCTTTGTTACATCTACACATTCAGTTTTTCTCTTCGAGTACTGAGCGATTAGGGTTTGATTTTATGTCAGCCATAGGGACGCGACTCTAAAAAAGGAATGAAATGGTTTTGAGAATATAAACTGACAATGGACAAATAGAACAGGTCTATAAGACACTAGACATATACAATTGAAATGAACAAGATGGGTACGGAAAAAATTCTAACGATTGACCAATCAGGGGTCAATTTACAGAGCCATAAAAACAATCAACCAATGAATACCTCTATGACGGAATGTATAAAGCTAAGGGTGACTAAATATTACTTCTAAAATGATATAAATAGGTGTGTGAATAAAAACTGAATGCTACACGCCTACGAATAGGTATTGGATTAACCACCTTAACCATTTGAACTCTAGATGACCTTGCCAATACGTGTCACTACCCCTGGGCAATTTGTCTAACGAGCTAAGGTTTTGAAACATTTTTTAAATATATCTAAATGTGTTCATAATGCAATGATATTCGGTAAAACAAAAGTAAAAAAACACGGGCAACTTACAGCAAATGTCATCAAACAGCAAAAAACAGTCTTTCACCGTTGTGGGCTAAAACCATAAAATTTGTATGATTTTAGAAGCTTGTAAAAACAATTACATTAACATCATTTCCATCGAACACACGATCATAATTGTTTCATGAATCAGAGTTAACTGGATAATTGTAGTTTAGTATCATCAAGTCCTGAATTTGCATGACAATCATTTATGACCTATCACCAAACAAGTCGCATCGGTTTGTTCGCGAAAGCGTTTTAATAAAATTTGTTATTGGAACAAAGACAGTTAATACATTTGAAATCTGTTACAAATGGAAGTGAAATTTCTGGTCTAACCTAGTTTGCAAGAATTAATTTGGTTGGTTAGGCTGTTACCTAAAACAGCTTTAGTAAACAGAGCCATGTGAATGCCAGTATTTCGGCTGCTAGGGTTTCTGACACCTAGCAGCCGGAATACTGGCAAGCTAAAAGCCTTTAGCTTTTTAGCTTACCGCATAGGAATTAAAGGGTAAAGCTACAAAGCTTACCATAAAATGAATAGGTCTATGGTTGAAACCCTGAGGCTACAAAAATATGAATAGATTCAAGTGTGCAGTAAAATCATACGATAACAACAGGTAATAATACTGTGACTAAGACAGGCAGCCATACTTACTGTAAGTAGTAGTAGTAGTGGTGGACAGAAGCGAGTCTTCAAGTGGATTGACTAGTGATAGTCATATCTACAAATTAGTACAGAGAACAACTGTTAAAATCCAATGTTCCAACACGCTAAATAATGGCACAAGGTAACGGGTAACACTTGGCATGGTCCACATGTTAACACTAACTGCCAATCACCAAGAGAAGACAACTGCGACTAAAACAATCGCTCAACAATGCATGGACGAAGACCATTCACGGGTGCATACCATAATTGGGAGCATACATATATTAACACACACCATACACGCGCACACACCATACACATGTGTATACCATACATGCGTGCAAACCATGCATGGGAGCATAGTATACAGGGGAGCATAGCATAAACAGACGCATGCCATTCACGGGTGCATAACATATACAAGCGTGTACTATGAACGAGTGAGTACATACCAAACATAGGCTCATACACAGGCTCATATACAGGTACATACCATACATGGGTACATACCATATACTAGTGCTGCACAATATTTTTGCATTTATATTTGATTATTTGGTCTCTAAATATATCAAATATCGAAAAATATCAAACATTGGAGTTGTCTTCTATTGATATATAGTGTTAGGCTTTAACATGAACGATATGAAAGGATATTGGTCAATATCAGTTAAAAGAGAAATTGTCCCCTCTTTCAATAAGAAGAGTTGACAACTCAAGTTCTGCAAAATAAACTACGCCGATATTTTGATAAAATATCGGTTTCAATATTCATATCGAATTGAAAACTGACAAAATATAAAATCATCCACGGAAAAATATCGTCACATCGAATGATATCGGTTTATCGTGCAGCCCTACTGTATACAGGTACATACCATACCCACATGTAGGCCTACCACACTCAAATATATTAGAGTCATACCTCGACATAGGTGCTTAATATATTCTGGGACTGAGTATAAGTATACTGTGAAAAAACACTTGAACATGATATTATGATATGAGTAACAAGGTGTATTTAATTTTTGCAATTCCGAACACGCGCTCTAAAAGTAACGAATAACTATTCAGTTTTTATGATCTGCAATAAAATGTAACATCATTGTGAACACTACTTTATGGAGGATTTACTTTCAAGACAGACATTGTGGATAACTTTTAGCCAACCATTTGAAAAGTGTTTTTAAATGGATTCAAGAAGAAATACTGAAGGATCCTGTTGTCAAAAGCGGCCTTTGCATACTTGGCCATATAGTAGCTATATAGTGGCCATCGAGAACCAGCTCGTATCTCAAAGGTTACTCGTATCTCAAGGAATGAACTTGCTAAAAAGTCAGCTCGGAAATCTCGAGTATCTCGCATGTTGAAGTACTCATATGTAGAGGTATGTCTGTAACTAATATAGTAGAGTATAGACATTGTATACACATGTAGTACTGTGTATACAGTGTCACAAATATATACTTTAAATACAAGTGACCAAATCCAAGTGACAAAAACAATTTTTGTTTTCGGCATCGAAAAGAAAAACCTTGATAAATGAAAACTGGTTCAGCAGGATTCCCTGAATTCAAAAACTAGTCAAACTTGTACGTGCAAAAAGGTCTTGTTTATCTGTTACTTCATATGCAGACACGGATTACTATGATGTGTCACACACCCATTATTCTACTACAGCCCTATGAAAACATGTCTACTGGTCAGCACAACATAGCCTTCTGCACTGGCTCAACCAGGTGTCCTACACTATACTAGTGCTGGGACGATATTACGATATTTCGGTATATCGTCGATATCACTTTCTGATACCGACCGTACCGAGTGCTTTCTGCCCATATCGAAATATCGGATATCGTCGATATTTGACGATATCGACGATAATATAGATCCATCGACGTCATCGCCCTGTGTGCAATGCGCTCGTCTACCAAAAAGCCGCCATCTTTGTAGAAAACTATCGTTATTCTCTTGATTAATAGTATGTTAGTTGTAATATTTAATTTTGCTGATAACAAAATAACAAAAAGCTTCTACTTGCAAGCAAATCAAATAAAATGGAAACTGGGAAAGTATCCTGAATGCAAAATAGTAGTGAACAATTCAAGTTTAGTTTGAGATTATTATTGTAAAAATTAAAAGAAAATTTATATGAGATGATGACTTCAAGTAAGTAATGCAGGATAACTTTTACAAAAATAAATTGATTGATACTATATACAAGAGTTCAGGTCTGAAGAATAGATTTTCTATGAGTATTGATTGTGGCAAAATTGATTGTTATTAATAATTTGATGACTATAATATGGTCTGTACCATCTGACTGTGTAAGTATCGTTGATGTTTACATGATTAATAGTATTTTTTTGATGTTGTTTTGATACTAAAATAAAAAATTTGCTAACAAAAGCATTGTTTGCAATAATTAATTGCAGAAGCTTCGTGTTTTTAACGATAAAATTTCTCCATAAAGATGGCGGACAGCGATAGAATGACGTCACGAAAAACGAAGGATATTCCACTCTATTTGATACCCGATTCTTCAAAGAATTATACTGGTACAATAATTCATTAGGGAGTTGTCCTCCCATGGCAGATTTTTCTAGCAGACAAGACAACTCCAAATAACATAACCGATATTTCGATATATCGGTTCACTAGGCCATCATATCGTATCGAATTTTTGATATCGTCCCAGCACTACACTATACCTGTACAGAGACTTAGTAAATTACTCATCCTAGGCTATTTATAGAAGGCTAGCACACGATATTTGGACTAGTGCCAAATTCAGTAGCCTTATTTAGATGAAAAGGCAACTACTACTAGTGAGATGGGGGAATGTAAAGCCTGGTTCCCATATCGATTGCGAGACTCCGGCGGTAACATGTGCAGCAAAATGCTTGCGACGCTAGGCTCGCCATGCTGTTCCTATAATGGTGACCTTTACCCGTACAGTGCCTTTTGGGAAAGTTTTGCCTGCGGTCTTTTGCGAAATTTGAGCAGGGCGAAACAATTGCGAAGCCACGAGCAGCTACCGGCGGTCCTCGGCACGTAGGTTCCCATTTCACCGCTAATAGCCTGTGGTGCTGACGCCGGTGCTTTGCGACGTATATGGGAACCAGGCTTTAGGTCTCAAGCTGCTAATATATCCATCAGATCTTGACTCACCTCCAGTCCATGCCAAGACGATCCATAAAAGTAACCTTAGACATTAAGGTGAATACAACCAGATGTGGTGTAGAGGTGAGATATTCCTATCACTGTACTTCATGTACCTAAAAACAATGAACATTGGAAATCACTCCACTGTCTTATCAATGAGCAATACAACGGAATAATTCACTAACCGACATTGTTAAAATTTTACAAATACATGTACATGTATGCAAGGAATTCAACAACAAACAGAACCGGCTATGCAATTGACATGACGGCGATTCCCAGAGTAGCTCCACCCACTCGTCACGTGACCACGCACCTCGTCGACCGCCGACAAGCATAAAGCAAAATGGCGGCGGCTAAACGAAGCTTACATTGTTAACCGAGTGATTTTGGTGAAAGTTTTTTACCGTTTATTCCAACTCCTAGACAACGAATTTAAAAAAGAAAGTATGCAAATGAAAGCTTCTTTGCATCAGTGAATGTGTTTGTTGATAAAAGATGAAGAAAGTACTTTAAAGGCGACAACGTACCGGTCACAGCGAAAGAATGAGATGCCGCTGAAGGTCACTGATGCACACTGTTCTCGTAAAGCGGGGTAAATTAACTCTTGAATTCTTACAAAAATAAGTGTATGTTTTAGTAATATTCACCATGACTGTCTCATTTTTGTTCCATGAGTCCGATCTATACCAGGTACAGCACCTGTCAAGATTAGACCAAATAATTTGTACGTTGACAGTTTTTTTTACGATTTTTGATATGGCAAATGGGAGATTGGAGGAATTCTGTGCAACATGTCTATTGATATTATTTTAGGCACGTTACTGTCAAGATGTGCATTAATTGATAAATTTAATGTTTGATTGAATTTAATTGAGGCCCATTATTTCATAATAAGACGTTTAAATTTTAGAGCTGGAGGGGAATGTGTCCATGTCTTGGGACTAGTTCTCAAGTTGACGGACTGGCTAACCAGTGGCCTGCAAGAAGTTCCCAGAGAACCAGCCTGCACATCAAAACCGCAGGAATGGGACAGGCCAAGGGGGAAAAATCATTGCAGAGCCAGTGTCCTCCATGATTATCAGTCGGCTGGTAAATGAAGACCGAAAGAAGCGCCCACTGACTGCAGACATAACTGACAATAGGTATAAAATTGAAAAAAAGTAGTGAGTTTCAACACTTTATTGAAGACACTGTGTTTATAAATAAAACACATGTGTTTTAGTTACAATGCTATGAATAAATAGTCAACAATTCTTCAAGTATGAATTGAAAAAGTCTTCCTTATAATAATAAAATTTTAAATGCTATGAAATATGTTCCTTATAGTAATAAAATTTTAATGTTACATCTCTAAAATATTTACAAAGTGTGATAATACATTCTGTTTCACTTTATTTCAGAAAAGTTCAGCTGTTAAACAGGGACATTGAGCATCTCGCCGCTATGAGGGGTACGCCACTTGGGTACTTAGCATCCAAGCCATACAAGACAGTGGCCACCAGCAGTGGTGAACAGAATGCTGGCTCAACGCTACTTGGTACTTAGCATCCAAGCCATACAAGACAGTGGCCACCAGCAGTGGTGAACAGAATGCTGGCTCAACGCTACTTGGTACTTAGCATCCAAGCCATACAAGACAGTGGCCACCAGCAGTGGTGAACAGAATGCTGGCTCAACGCTACTTGGTACTTAGCATCCAAGCCATACAAGACAGTGGCCACCAGCAGTGGTGAACAGAATGCTGGCTCAACGCTGGAGCTAAATATATTGGATATATATATATATATATATATATATATATATATATATATATATATATATATATATATAGCCGAAATATATTGACAATATTTATTTTTCTTTAATGTACTTGTGTCCAATTATTTATATGTGTGTTTCAAGTGACCAGCTATTTTTCTCATTCGGATAAAAAAATGACTGTTGGAATAATGATTAATTCTGCCCTTAGCATAATGTACATGTATGTATGTTAATGTTTGTTCTGTTTATTGTATGAAGTCAATATTTTGTAGAAATTATCTTTAATGAAATTCGAATAAAGTCACAAAGTCGAAAACGATGTCAACGGAGACACAAAAACCCCATTGACATCGTTTCACCATTTTAAATCGTCAAATAAACGGTAAAATTAGAAACAAAATTAATGTTCAAAACAACATTCACTATTATTGCTTGTCGGAGGTCATGGCGGATAGCGACATCGGTTGCTAAGCCTCGTCGTATCTAAACGCTGATTGGTCAAAAGTTTAGTTTGATTGACAGGTAGCGTCATGTCAATTGAGTCTGACTCAACAAAACCTGCAGTTCATGGTTTTGTGACTATTGTGTTTCTATGAAAATGGCCGAGGCTTTCCCAAGTTAACAACTACAAGTTTTACAGGTAAAATGTTATGTATAACAAACAGCAAAGAGAAATGGCTGCAGAATAATCTTTTATACATTTATCTTAACAAGCCTTTCCGTTAAAACTTACACTCACCAGCAGAATACTACTAGACAAGCTAAATTCATCAAATTTAAAAGTGTTAAATAAATGTTCTAACAGTTTAACAGTTTAAAAGGATAGGGCTAGCTAGATAGTATTCTACTAAAATCTTTCATATCACAAAGAGAAGTCTTGTGAGTTGAGTATCACAGGAAAATGGTTAGAATTCGCTGACTTTGAATTCACTGCAGCTGACTCTAGTGATAAACACTGGTGTATGTACTTGGAGTGTTTAATATTTACTCCTGTTGCCTTGTCATGACTGGCTAGGAGAGTCCAAGCTAATACAGTGAAACATGGATAACTCGCCCTCGGATATAGCGAACACATGGTTAACTCGAATGGATTTGCTTGGTCCGTTCCCACGCAATGATAAATGGCTCTATATAACTCGAACTCAACACTGCTATGACGAACTGTTTTTTCCCCAACGGCTACCGAAACGGTTGCTATCGCTTTAGAAAATCACTTTATTCCAAGCCATAGAGGTAAACCTCAACTTTTCGTAATTCATAAGCGTCGTTATTACCTCCATCGGCAAAATATTTTTGTCAACGACTTTTCTAAAGGTTTGGTGAAATTTGATTTATCCTGCTATATGATTAATAGCACGGGCTAGCCGGGTCACGCGCCCAAGGATTTTCGCCACGCACATACAAAACAAAAACAGCATGTTGTTTTTGTTTTGTATTTGCGTGGCGAAAATCCTTGAGTGCGTGACCCGGCTAGCCCGTGATGATTAGTTTTCCGACGTTGATTCCGTGTTGAATCAACGTCGGAATGTTGAATGTTTAAAACGTCTTAAGGATTGTTGTAAGTAATCAAACGTATACGTTGTCTTAGCTAAAAAAAACTATTCATCGTTTGACCTAAACACAGAATAAGTTTGTACATTCATTAAGTATCCATTCAAAAAGCGTGAGTGATATACAATGTACCGTAAAACTTCGTAAAACTTTTAATTGAACTGCCTCGAAGTGTTGCTCTTAACGAATCCCAGATAAAGTAAGGTAATCTGCATAAACTTCAAGAAAAATCGGCAAAATTGATCGTGGGTAAAACGCTCAAAAGGAAAAAGATGTCTTTTCTTTTGAGCATTTCAGCAACGATCAAGTTTTGCCAATGTCAATCTAAAAACGTCCTGGCAATAACATCACCTCAAACAACAAACCAATCTCAAGTGATAGAAAAATTTCTATACTTTTTGATAAAAACGTTTTAAGCTTTACATTAGAAGCATTTAATTTGAAACAAGCCATTTGTGCTTTTGATTTATATTATAGTTTGTATATGTACATGTATCTACTAATAAATAAGTAAATACATAGACTTGTGACAGTGCTCTGATAACTTGAACGCTCTGATAATTCGAACACTTTTGCTCGGTCCCTTGAAGTTTGAGTTATCCGAGTTTTACTGTATTTAAAATTAACACCGAAAGGAACAAAAAAGTACTTTGAATTTTAACCCTTTGAACCCTAATGGCCAGCATTCCAGCATTACGTAGGGTATGTCAGAAACCTAACAACTGGAATACCGACATTCACACGATACTGTTTACATATATATGCTATTTATAAGTGACAGGGTAAACCAATCAAATTAATTGTTGAACAGACATTAGATCAGAAGTAAATATTTTTATGAGTTTTTAAAATCGTACGGATTTTTAGTTTTAGTCCGAATACTGGTGAAACACTGTTTTTTTGCTGTTTGATGACATTTGCTGTGGGTTGACTGACTTTCTTGCTTGTGTTTCACCAAATATCATTGTGTTATGAGCACATTTAGATATATTTAATACAAGTTTAAAAACCTCAGATCATTGGACCAATTGCCCAGGGTTACTGACACATTGACAAGAAGGGATAGGGTTCCAAAGGTTAGGCTGCTACAAATCCATCATAATACCTATAAAATCTACCATTCAACATCTTGAACCAGGAGTGTGTTTGATGAGCAATGGTAATAATAACAGTATGTAACTCAACTAATACTACTATTACTGCTCAGAGCTACAAATGAAGAAGTTGTGTGCTCATGACTTCCATGTAATATAAACAACTATAATAAAGGTATGATCTTTGGTCATCAAAGCCAGCATTTAAAAAGTCCATAATTGAATGTTTCTACCGTAAAACCTCTTCTTATATCCAATAAGGAACTCATCCTAAGTATGACAGCCTATACCTTTAATGTAATTAAATGGAACTTTGTTGTAGAAACCAATTCTGACAAAATTTAAAACTTTTATAGCTATAAAATTATGAGTAAAACAGTTTGAACAATTTTAGTGATATAGTAGACAGGAAAACAAACTCTGAAAAATTAGCTATGTTTTTTTTTTGTTCTTCAAAGACTAAAAAGTGATATTATTGTTTTTGTTTGGAATTTCCAACCATGTTATATCGAATCTTATATTTGCTATACGATGTGCTTCCATTGTGCGAATGATACGGATTTGAAAATGTGTGCACGTTGAGCAACCATGCAATAAGTGTGGAATGGAAATCGCATGTAGAAGATTTACACAGGTAATTTGTTACAAACGATGAGGAATTCTATAACAGAGGTCATAGCAGCACACTTCTGTCTCAATTGGCAGCAAACTTTTAGAATAGGAACAACTCAAGTATGAAAACTGTTTAAAGTGGAATGGCTTGCCTTGCATTTTCCCGCACACCATTTTCATGTGTTGTTTCCATATTTTGTAACATGAAACAATAGAAATAAATTTGAGTAACAAAATTTGCTTGACTGGTTGGTTTTGACCATTTCATCCTTGTGAGTGATACAAACTCACAGATTAACTGAGTCATGGAAATTTAGGGATATAAATGGACATCCACAAGTTTTCTATTTACAATGTATGCTGTGATCAACAGAAGGTTCTATTACCAGCTGAGACATTGTGTATGACATGACGTCTTCTCAAGCCAGCAAAGGCTACTACAACATTATCTATTCCTATTGGCTGCTGGCCAACTATGTCATTTGGCATGCAGACAAGAGACTCCTTGGCTTCTTTAGAGAACTGTTTACTGTTTGAGTAGAATATAAAATGGCACAATGAGTAGCGATCAAATATTAATGCTAAGCATCATCATTTAATTTTTGAAAAAACGTTTACAAATTTAACAAACCTTAGCAGTGAATACACAATAACAGAAATAAAAAAGTGTGAGATAGATAAATCACTCCTTTCCACTGATCCTTATCTGTGATCAACATCTTCAACCCCCGCAGACGAACTGCGAGTGACTAAACCCACAGTTCAGTTGGCATGACTACTGAACACCTAGTTACTAATTTTATATATTATTATTTATTGTTTTGTTATTATTATATGTTATTTAACAACTTTATATAGCACGAGCAGCGAGCCTGGAATTGTCTAAGATCTTTTTAATTCTCAATAAAATCCAGCAGCCTTATGGATTTACAACACAAATTTCTGTACAGTGAACCCTTGCCATATGAATTTAATTCCTTTCAGTGCTGATATTGCAAGGCGAAAATGTCGTATAGCAGGATATAGAAAGATAGTGATTATCTAAAGCAAATACCCCCTCGTGAGAATCATCAGCATTTTAAATACATACTCTACATATTAAAAATTAGTAACAAAATAATATGTTAACTTTAGCAACTAGGGTTACCAATGGTAAGTTTAGTGTATTTAGTGATTATGAACTGCAATAAAATTTAACTATACAATGTAAAACGTACCGTAGGGAGTTTTTACCTTCGAGCCAAACGTATAACATAAACATTGAATTTAAATCTAATGCATTTAGCTTTTAAATAAAGATGCTAGATGTGGATATCAAAGATGCGGATATCGATGATGCCGATATTGAAAATGGGCTAAGGATTGCGAGGCTAGCGCTAGCCTCCTATTCAAAAATATATTCAAAATGTGAGGAAACTGATTGCATCCATGGAAAAGTTCAAGTATACTTAAATGTCAATATTAGTCTTGATAAGTCTATGTTACAAATTTCTATATTAGTCTAATATATATAATCTTGTCAAAATTAGTATCATTCTGTCGAGTTTTCTACTGATCATTTTCTGATCGGTCAATTAATACCAAACTAACGATTTTTGAGTTATGATCAAAATATTGAGCTCAAAACGTAACAACTAATTATTTGAAATGAGTTCACTCACAGGAAGGGAAATACTTAAAATAAACTTACATGGCAAAGGTCAAGCGTATGAGAGATAATACCAGGTGCCATGAGGCGAATGATGATGAATTGGAGTTGTGCACACGTTGAGCTACCTTTAAGTTCTTCAATGTCCATTAAAAAGTATTTTAATGGACATTTGCATGATGTGGAGTAAAAGAGGCTTTGTTGTGCTAATTAGATTGTGCTAATTATTGACCTACAGGTCAATAATTAGCACAAACTTCTCAGACTTAGCAGCATTCTGAACAAGAGCATATTCAGAACCACTCTAATCAAAATAAAACAACTGAAGTGTGAGAATGTTTAGAATGTAATATCCTGCTCGGTATTATTTTGCGCATCATTTGTAAGTGCCATTTCCATCATTCGCAAACATAAAACATTTAATAAAAACTTGTATACATGTAAATCGGTTGAATTGCGATTTTTGCCAGTTTCACCTTGCAGATTGAGGAGCACATGGCCATCATGAAAGAATATTGAATAAACTCACATTAAGATATGATTTTTGCATCAGAAAGAAACCAATTTCCGATTATACAAACATCTAATACATTAAATACTAAGTAAATACACAAAAGTACATACAATACTGATGTCCAGACTAAGTGAGCTAGTACCAAGTATGCTACAATATACTATACTTCTACATATGAGCTTAATGCGTTCTAAGACTGAGCTCGTGTGACAATTTATTAATTTCTCAAGGCAACATTTCTCTTATAAAACAACTAATTACAAATGGAGTTGTTACTACACTATGAAAACACCCCACATTAAACAAGATATTACGGTGGAAAGACGTTATTTCGTTGTTATAATTTATTGCCCATGCTAAAAAAGTAACAAATACTTTGTTGCTAAAACATGAAATAAAATGTAACAATTCCATATACGCTACTACAAGAGTTTTCCGTTGAGACAGACGTAGTGGCCAGAGGAGGTCTAATAGAGACTTGACAGCGATGTGTTCGGTACACTAAATTTGAAATTTACCTGAATTAATTTAGCTCACTGAACACACACTTTAAGCTGAGTTTCGATATTTTACTAAACTCACATCAACTTACTCGGCTAAATTTTCTAATGTTTCCGGTTTTGGGCCAGTACTGATAGATATAAAGGTGAGGCGTCTGCCTAGCCAGTAGGCTGCAAGCTGGCTACTAGGGGCTAGTAGGCTGCTCATTACTCCATAGTGATGAGTCATAAAAACCAACAACAGGACCATACCTACTGTAGGTAGTTCTTACTTTCGAGGCAGACGTATAACTTAAATGTTGAATTTAACTTTAAAAAACTTAACTTTCTAGACAGATACTTGATGCTAAGTTTCATTATGTATTTTAGTTATCTTACTAAATTTCAACACTGCCACTGCTAAATTTCTATCACCGATGTGTTTTCGGCCTCGCTTTCACAGTAAGTTTTATGCGATCTAAATAGAACCTTTTTCAACCTGATTTGGCAAGAAAGCCTGAGCGATGCTGTTTTTGAAATGGGCTTCTCAAAAATCTGTTTGAATTAATTTGGTTAGAATAGCGAACTTAGAAGAGTAATGAAAGTTAAAATCCAAGCTGTGATCAACACCAGCTGAGACAATGTGTCTGACATAACGTCTTCTCAAGCCAGCCACTGTTGCTACAACAGATCTATTCCTATTGGCTACTAAGTAATTATGTCAGTTGGCATGGAGCCAAAAGACTCATTCGTTTTCTGAAGGAGCTGTTTACTGTTTGATATTTTTATAGATTAGAGTATAAAATGCTAAAAATGATATCGAACAGTTAATAGTGATAAAGTAGTAACTCTTTGGCCACCAAATTAATTTATTTACCGGGAAATAATCACATATTCCGTAAAACCCACTAATCATGCAGTTCTTTGTTGTACTGAAATGCTTTGCCAAGCCGTACTACGCGTTTGTAGTGGGGAAAGAGTAAACTCCAGTTTAATACTGTGCGTCATACCAAAGCTCGTTCTAAACATTTCAAACAACTCTATTGTATTGAATGAAAAATGGTTGAATTTTGAAAGTTGGTTTTTATTTGGTAATAGCAAAATTTGACTTGTATTCAAAATATAATTATTCCAAAACATTCTAGAATACTAGAGTCGGCTTATGAATGAGTAATACAAATAATGTAAACTTTGTTTCAAAAGCCCCTATCGACTTACGAGATCCGTGTAGTGTGTACACATGAGTATACAGTTATACCTTGACACACGAGTGTTCAACGTATGAGAAAATTGAGATACAAGCTTACGAAAGTTTTTGACTTGGCTAAGATGTAGGAGCAGCTTACGAGAATAGCATTGCTCGGCCTATTTCATCGGGTCAGTTTGAAAGTTTCAAAGCCAGTCAAAAGTGAAAGCACGATGACGGGTTCCGAGTCTGAGGAAAAATACAAAAACTGAAATTTAAAAAACCAAATTAAAACTATGTTTAGGGTAGCATAAGATAAAATAATGTAAACTAATTTATGTTTCTTAGTGTCACAACATTGTGGCGTACCACACGTGTCGCTGTCATGTCTATTTCAAACTACCATTAGCCGCTATGTCTGTCTCGTAAGTAAGAACTCCATACAGTATACTACTTACTGTATAGACTTCTATGTACTGCTACTGTTTCATATTATGCTACATAATACTGTTACCGTATGTTGCAGCTAACAACAAACAGTGAACTTTTAGTTAACCGTAACCATTGTGAACTAAATACCTTTTTAATGTAATATGATTTAATGGTATTTGGTTAAAAGGGTTGAAACATTATTTAGAACTTAATTATGTTAAATAAGACATATTGATTTGGAAAACTAAAAATTGACATACAAGCTCGGTTTTTAAAGGCATTGGGCTCAAATGTTGAGTTATTACTGTATCTGGTAAAATTATTCCCATGTAGTACTGCGCGATATCATACCACATGCCAAAAGATCTATATTGGCCCTGTGAACTTCGGTGTTATGCTCTCTGGATATAGATTATTGTGACGTTTCACCAAAAACAGAGATACGAGGGAGATCATCGCGCCTTAATACCAAACAAAATAGAAGTTGTCTTTTCTCTCTAACTTTAATTAGGAAGCTTTCATGAAACCTATTTCTACCTATCCGGTCTGTCTCTAAAGGATTCACAAAGAGAAATTAAATCTGCAGGCTCGCAAATATGTTTTCAGGAACTAGTGCTGTGACGATATGGAGTCACGAAAGCCGGCCATAATCGATGTTGATTCTGCCAATTAAACACAGATATTTATCGTCTTAACATGATATTGAAAACGTCAATACACCCGACAACAGAATCGACCTCCAAAACGCCCTAAATGATATCATCCCACACAAAATCAACACCTTTGGTACAATATCGTTTTCTCGTACAGCACTATTCCCATGAAATGCAGCATGAAATTCTGACCCACCTCTGCTGATGACGTTAGTGTCGACAGGATCAATTAATAATCTACTCCGACTCGAGATACTTCCAATTGAACTACAGTTTCTGGTAGATCTACATTGGTACGTATACATCCAGGAGAGCAATATCTGCGGACAAGATCACTTCTAGAAAAAAACAGTACGGAAACTACAAACACTATTTTAACATCAAATAAATGTAGAATTAAATATTATAGAAACAGCAAGCAATAATACGAGTGATCAAAAATACGTGATCACAGTCGACTCGAATGCAGAATCGCATGATTGCTGTCTACTCGAACCCGAAAGCGTGCCATTGATTCGAAAGCAAAAGCGCAAGAGCGTCGTTGACTCGACTGGGATAGCGAGCGATCGTCGTGGACTCGACAGCAAAAGCGAGCGATCGTCGTGGACTCGACGGCAAAGGACGCAATCGTCATTGACTCGACTGCAAAAGCAAGCAATTGTCGTTGACTATGACAAAAACCCTAAAGCTAAAAGACTATAAATAGTTCTATGATAGAAAACTTAAAGCTACAAAACTAGAAATAACTTTATGTGTGTAGAACCAACATATGATTAACAATAGATAATAAAAGTCTGACTACAATAGGCAGCCATACATACTGTAAGAGACAGTAGTGGTTGACATTGAAGTGAGTCTACAAGTGGACTTAGTAGTGCTAGTCGAATCTACAAACATTATAGAACAAGTATTAAATTCTAATGTTTCAATGCATTGAATAATGTCATAAGTTTAAATGTTAAACTTTGGATTGTTTGCCCGTTAACACTAATTGCGATCGCACTAAGCCGAGAGAAGACAACCGCCACCATCATCAAATGCAGCACATTTTTGACTCATAAAACAAACACAGGGACATGTTGAAATAATAATGCTAAAATAAATTAATTCCAAGTTTTCCCTTGAAAGTTTCTGCAGAAACCTGATTGTCATTTCCTTTTCAAACATTTTATAAAGCCCGTCACCGTTTTGTGATACACCATTCTATTCAGTTTTTTTCTGAAGCAAGTAATATAGCATAAGTTTCTACATCAACACATTTACGACAAAGCTTGTCTATTACATGGAAAATGCCCTTGAGGTAAGAGTTTCTATGGTCAGGCTAGACTACAATTGCTATATGAAAGGAGACCAGTTTTCTTTAAAATACAAGCCATTATTATAATTACGTAAAAAAGTTGCTAACAAAATTCAAATTTCATAAGAATCGTAACCATACTAATTACACTGGGATCACAATACATCATTATCTAATTACACATTGGAAAGTTTTAGCTGTCAACTCTCCCGGATTTTGAGGGACCTTCCTGGAATTGAGATTACTCTTCCGCAAAAATAAGATCTTCCAGTAAACTGCCGGATTTATGTTTTGTGCTCTAAGATAAAATACCCAACCATTTATTATCAGTTGCTATAGTATTAACGCAATTCGCGTAATCTAGGATAACGAAAGACTCACTGTTTAGCCAAAAACGCATTCTTATGGCTTCGTGCTTAGAATTACCGTTCGGTAATTTTTTGCCAAGCAAAGTTTTTGTGATGCTATGGCAGTAGAGTGTTACCCCTTACTGACGAGTTTAATGAGGTCCATCCTCTGCATACCTCACAGTAATGCAGCAACAGAGAGCGTTTTTTCTATGCTTAAAAATACATACCGAGGCTAGGGCTGACATATGTTCTGAAACAGTGAATGCTCTGATAGCCACCAAAATAAACTGTTCTACCTGCTGCTTTGAAACGGAGTTGAAAGCTGACCTACTCAAAAGTCTTAAAAGTCAGCCAAAACCTAAAACTGGAAACCTCGAGGAGCAGCAGGCTATCTCATTTCAAATCAGTGCAGACTCAAATGTAGACATGATATAACATTCCTGTCTAGTTACTAAATTCATTTACAGTATGATATATATGGATATGGATATGATACAACATTTTTTGCAGAACTGAATGTAGAGCATTAGGTTCGTAAAAGTTGCCTGTAATTTGTTTTTTATTTTTGTAATACACTTAAGCATAACTTTAGAGCTGAGATACAATGTTAACTCGCCTTGGTCCCCATTTAAATACTTTTCTGCTAGAGCGAGTCTTTAGAGGCTCATTTCTCTCTCATTTGCAGTGGACCGGGTTGACAGGTCTGCCTGGCATATGTCGGCTTCATAACGGCTCATCTTAGTACCTACACAAGCATTTGATCACGTATCACAGAGTTAACAGATTCTACCAAAATTTTGACATCATCAATTTATGATATCAGTCTGTCATTCAGAACAAACAAAGAAGTCAGTTTTTACTTTACTCAAAATTCACAGAACGATATTGCTGTTTCTTTTCAATTTAAGATAAAAAAAATTGAAAGCATTGTCTTAAACTTATTGTTGGTGGTTTAAATTAAAATTGTTCAACTTTGGGTCTAAGATATTTCTGATTAATACTTTTCTATTAAAAAATGGGGTCTGCAATTGGGTCACACTGCAAAAACGATAGCGTTATTCGCTTGCAGACAATTTTTTCGAACTCAGAAAACTAGTCAGACCTTTGCAGTGCGATAAAGCCTTGTTCTTCTGTTACTCCATATGCAGACATACATAGCCATGAGGCCTCACACAACCATCACTCTACTACAGCACCCTATGGAGACATATCCGCTTGTAGGCACAGCATAGCCTTCTGCACTGGCTACCCTGGTGTCCATACACTATCACTGTATGGAGACTTAGTAAATTACTAATCCTAGGCTATTTATAGAAGGCTGACACAGGATGTTTGGACTAGTGTCAAATTCAGTGGCCTTATGTAGTTGAAAAGGCTACTACTAGTGAGATGGGAGTGTAAAGCCTGGTTTCCATATGACAGCGCAAGGTGCGCAACAAGGCGCACGACGTCGTGCGTAGGCCAGCTGTGATATGGCAACGTCAACGCACGACGATCGCACGACGTGCGCACCCATATGACACCCATATGGTTTTCAAATGACGGCGCAATTTCGCAGCGGAGAACTGTTTTTTCCGAAGAAATATGTCTCTCCTACGAAAAAGTAAGGAAATTATCTACCCTGTCCGATGCAAGCACGGCGCCTACGCGCGATATGGAAACACTGCATCGCGGTCCAAGAAATGCATTGCGCACAATCACCGGGCCGCGTAGATGCGTGCGCTGTCATATAGAAACCAGGCTTAAGCCCAACCGCTAATATGTCCATGAGATCTTGACTCACCTCTAGTCCATGCCAAGACGATACATGAAAATAATAGTAGAAATCAATCTGAATACAACCAGATGTGGAGCAGAGATGAGACATTCCTACCACTGCACTTCTGTACCTATAACCAATGAATATAGAAAATCACTGCACCAGCTCATCATGAGCAATACAAAAGAATAATTCACTAACCCCATTGTTCAAGTTTTACAAATATGTAAGGAATTCAACAACAATTCTACTAACGGTCATGCATATCACAAAGGGAAGTCATGTGAGTTGAGTAAAGGCTAAAAGTACATCGGAGGAACATGGATAGAATTCGCTGACTTTGAATTCTTTGCAGCTGGCCCTAGTGATAAACACTAGTGTTTATGTACTTGGAGTGCTTAATATTTACTTCTGCTGCCTTGTCATGACTGGCTAGGAGAGCTCAAGTAAATATTTCAAATTAACACAGAACGGATAAAAAATTTCTTCGACTTTTAACCTTTCGAACCTTAAGGACCGGTATTCCAGCAATGCTTAGGGCGCTCCAGAAAACCTAACCGGTATTCAGACGACTCGGTTTAGAAATGCCATTTCAAAGTAGCGGCTTAAATCAATCAAATTAATTGTTGGGTAAGGCTTTAGACCAGAAATTTCTCATCCTCTTATAACAGTTTTCAATCATCTTTATCCACTCCGTTCGTTATAATAACAATTTAAATTGGAACGATATCGCGAAAAAATCAATAAAACACGTTTGTTGGTAGGTCGTAGATGACTGATGCAAATGAAGAATTTTATGATAGTGACTATAATTTTCCAGTTTATTTTGAGCCATGAAATGATGAAGAACGCGCGCTCGATGGATATGCTATCATAGATATTTTTATGAGCTTTTAAAACCTTACAAATTTTCATAGTTTTATCCCGAATAATGGTGAAATACTGTTTTTTTTCTGATGAAATTTGCCTTGGGTTTGCCCAACATTTTTACTAGTGTTTCATCAAATATCATTGTATTATAAGCTTATTTAGATTTATTTAATAAAAGTTGAAAAACTTCAAATCGTTGGACAAATTGCCCAGGGTTACTGACACACATTGACAATGATGACCAGGGTTCAATATTCAACAATCCAGATTTAAACAAATTTAACAATTATAGGAGCGTCTCTACAGCTGAAGAAAAAGTTGAAAATGACTACTTTAAATGCAGTAGGATACGAGAAGGTTGGCCAAATAATATAAGCCTACTTTAATATTTCCAATTTTGATGTGGATCGCCAAAGATGAAGAATTCTATCTATACCAGAGGTCATAACTGCATACTTTTGTCTCATTTCGCAGCAGACGTTTAAAGTACAAAAAGGTTTAAACTGGAATAGCTTGCATTGCATTTTCTCACACATTTCCATCACACGTTTTGAGGTGCCATTTCCATCTTTCGTAACATGAAACATTCGGCAAATATTTGTGAGTAACAAATTTGCTTGACTCGCTGTTTTTTGCCGTTTCAATCTTGCGAATGGTACAAACTAGCAAATTAACTGAGCCATAGAAATTTAGTGATATAAATGGACATCCACAAGTTTTCTATTTAAAATCCAAGCTGTGATCAACAGCAGGTTCTGTTACCAGCTGAGACATTGTGTCTGACATGCTGTCTTCTCAAGCCAGCAAAGGCTACTAGAACAGTACCTATTCCTATTGGCTGCTGACCAACTAGGTGAATTGTCATGTAGCCAAGGGAATAGCCTAGCTTCTTTAGAGAGCTGTTTATTGTTTCAGTAGAATATAAAATGGCAGTGAATAGCATTAAACCTCATTGCCCAGCATCACTGTTCAATTTAAAAAAATATGATCAGAAAATTGATAAACTTAGCAATAAATAACAGAAATAAATAAAAAGTGTGTGCTAGATAAAAAAGTTAACTACATTCCATTGACCCTTTACTGTGACCAATATATTAAATCCCCTGCAGACGAACTGCGAGTGACTAAACCAGCAGTTCAGTTTGTGTGACTAGCATCTTCTAGCTACTAATTTTATATACTATTATTTATTGTTTTATTATTACCACGTATATATTATGTCACAATTTTATAAAGCACTAGCAGCGACCCTGGAGTTCTCCAGCGTTTCTCCAATTTTCCATCATCTAGCCCAGCAGGCTTGTAACATTACGATTTGATTTTTGCAACTGACAGCCACTGATTTCCAGTCGTTGTATACAAATATCCGATATACTAAATACTAAGTGAATGCACACCAATGCACACAATATTGATGCCCACACTAAGTGAGCCATGTAACAATAGTAACGATAGGATATAGTCTGACACTAACCAAGTCATGTGCAGGTCATGCACGCTGATTCCTGACATGCGCTAGTAAAACTAAGTCACCATCATCTCTTGTGTAATGATTTTAGCATAATCATGCGATCGGCCTACATACTTCCATGGAGTATAAACTAACCATTATTCTCATATCACACTGCATCAACTGCTGATCTACGGTTTCTATCTCCCTGCCATTATCACGGTTTGTATATATTTTTGTTTGAACAGCGGTTTGTTAGAGCTCCGCTTCATCTGTATATCTTCAGGGAGATGATCTCAATGGACACTTGAGATTAGTACATCTGCAAAAACACAATAGAAAAAACTACAAATATTATTTTAACGCAGTATAACTATAGATTTACCTGTGATAAGAACAAAAAGTGACAAGACTATGGTTATAATAGTCATACACGGACATACAGTGTCCCAACATCCAACTCAAGACACGAGTAAATCGACAGTATGACTGTAGAGGCTATAATATTTCACTCAGCTATGAACAACCCAGCTAGCCAGATCAGGGATTAGTCATCCTAGCCTATTTATAGAACATTGGCACACAGCCAAGGCAGGTTAACACTAGAATCATTGCAGAGATTGGGCAGATTGCTTGCTTATGGATTTCTACAGCAGATACATCAGACCATAGCCCATGACAGCCCATAGCGTTAATGTAATTAAATAGAATTTGGTTGTTGAAACCAATTTTCAAATTTTAAAATTGTAAAAGTAAAATTGTAAATTGGTTTGAACACTTCTACTGCTATAAGATATACGAAACGAATATGATATCAGCACAAAATCTTCTGTGAAATTGACAATATGTTCTTTGTTTTTGAAGTGAAACTCAAAAAAGAAGGAATATTACTGTGTGTGGAGTTTCCAATAGCATCATATCAACTCTCATAATTGATTGACACTATGATTCCTTGATGCTGATTGGAGAGTGCATACGGGTAGAGTTGCTGTATGATAGGCGTTTCAATGGAATTCACTAGTAATCTGTTAAAAAGATGAGGAACTCTAAACTAGAGATCATAGCAGCACACGTCTGTCTCACTTAGCTGCACGCTTTCAAAATACGACCAATTAAAGAGTAAAAAATGTTTAAAACGGAATATATTGTACAGCATTTTGTGTTCATTATTGACAAGCGCAGATTCCAGGCGCAAGCATGGACCATTTGATGCAAACTGCGAGAAACCAAATTTGTTTAACTTGTGGGTTCGTACAGTTTCTATTTTACGGATTATACAAACATGCATATTAACAGCATATATGGAAACAAAGTGTTATAAATGGATAATTACATATTTTATTTTTTAAGTTTAGAGCAGAAATGAAATAGTTATAATGCATGGTGAGAGCAACAGAAGCTTCTAACCAGCTGAGACATTGTGTCTGACATAACGTCTTCTCAAGCCAGCAAACGCTACTGCAACAATCACTATGTTTCCATGACTCGCATAATCCGTATGATTCACATAATTGGAACGATCCGCAAGTTGAGTTACTTAGCAATTGAGCGTTTCACTGAACACCTTGTTTCAATGAACACCTTGCGGATGCAGATTTAACACCAGTACTTGACCCCATAGGTCAAGTATTAGCCTAATTAATGACTCTATAAAAAACTAAGCAGTCCTGTCACGCTTAGCTTAGTAGCGATCGTTCGTAACGTTGGCGCATTGAGACTGCTGAAATCGAAATAAAAACGACTGAAGCGTGAAAATGTTTTTAATGTAATAGCCAAAGATAATCTAATGCGCATCAATCGCAAGTATCGTTTCCATGATTCGCAAACACGATGGATTCGATAAAGTTTTGCAGATCGCAAAACTCGCTTAGCTTGCGAATTTATGCGGATAGCTTGCGGATTTATGCCGTTTCCATGACGCGGATAACTTGCGGATTGGCTCTAATTTGCGAATTATGCGGGTCATGGAAACGCAGTGAATATCTATATCTATTGGTCACTGATTAACTAGGTCAACTGGCATGTAGCCAAGAAGAGAGGTCAACTTCTTTGGGAGCTTTCTACTGTTTGTAATTACAGCTTGGAGTAAAAAAAGGAATATATAATATGGAATAGTTAATAGTGATAAAGTAGTAACTATTTTGCTACTAAATTATTTTATTTACTGTGACGTAATTATGTGTTCCGTAAAACCTGTTGATGCCAAACCATGCGGTTCTTTACAACACTGAAACGCTTTGCTGTACTACTGTACAACTCCAGTTGCAGTGTGCAGCCATTACACAAATAATATCGTGTGTTATACCAATGCTTGTTCAAGACGTGTCGAGAGACTCTATTATTGGATTGAGTAGAAAAATTTCAAATTTTAAAAGTTGCTATTTATTCGGCAATAACAGAATTTGATTCGGACTCAAACTATTATTAGTTGAGAACATTCTAGAATATTAGAGTCAGCTTACGCGAAAGTAAGTTGATTCCTCGACACGCGATGGTTTCAACGTAGGAGAAAGTTAAGATACAAACGGAGGAAACAATTTTTGACATGACTAGGATGTGAGAGGCCACTTACGAGAATATAGCATCACTTGGCCTGATTTATCGGATCTGTTTAAAGGTTTTAACGAAGGCCGTCAAAAATAAAAGCGAGACGAATGCCAAATCTGAAGAAAAAATAAAAACAAAATTAAAATGTTTCAGAACGTAAAATAAAAACTTATTTCAAATGTGGGTATAGAAGTCAAAGTTATGGCAAAGTAAATTTAAGGATAATTTCTGTTACTTAGTGTCACAAAATTGGAACATACCAAATGTGTTGCTGTCATGTCTAATTTAAAACACCATTAGCCCCTATGTCTGTCTTGAAGGTAAGAACTCCATACCGCATACTACTTACTGTATCATAGACTACGCTATGTACTGCAACATAACACTGTTAGTTTGTTGCATATCATAACCACTAGATAGGTAATTGTTACTTCGTAGGTAGTGAATTATAACAACAAAAGTACTTTTTAAATGTAATATGACTGTCATCATGTCTTTAGGTATTTGGTTTGAAACAGATTAATTAGTATATTTTCAGACATATCAGACAAGTTGATTTGAAATACTAGAAAATTGACATACGAGCTCGGCCTATGCATCAGGCTCACATGTTGAGGTTTCACTGCATAAGGTAATAATTGTTACCATATAAAGCAGCATGACATCTGACTCCCCTTGACTGATGATGTTTGTGTCGACATGATCAGGCTGTCATCTACCCCATTGTATTATCATGGCTCACAGATGCTTTCTGGTGAACAGAGGTTTCTTAGATATCTACTAAGGCTGTATGTATCCAGAGAGGCCATTTCTACAGACAGGAATAACACTTATGCAAAAAATAGAAAAACTACAAACTTTATTTCAACATAAAGTAGTTATAAATTTTTATTTTGTGGTAACAAAAGTGTCGACTCTATCAAAAGTACACGGTTGATGTCGACTAGATCACGCCAATGCGCGATTGTCGTTACAGTCGAAGGCGCGCGACTGTCGTCAACTCAAGGGCAAAAGTGCGTAATCGCCTTCGACCGCATTCGACTCGACTTTGAAAGCGCTCGATTGCTGTCGACTCGAAGGTGAAAGCGCGTGATCACCATCGACTCAAAAGCGCGTGGTCGCAGCTGAATCAAATGCGAAAGCGCCGATTGCCGTCGACTCATACACAAAAACATGTGATTATCTCTGACTAGAATATATTTCGTCGTCGATTTCCGATATACTCACTCTATAGACTAATAAGTACATAGTCCTCTTTTAGAATGCTTGATCAACATTTATAAATTTTATAGTCATTTTACACAAAAGCCATTGAAAACTTTAATTCATTTAAAATTTGTGTCTATAAATTTACAAGTAGCATGGACAGATATTTAAAATTTGTGTCATAAAAATGGATAGACAAGTGAAAAGTTGTTAATGTAACAATACAAAACTTGTTTCAGATCTTTTACCATTTTAGAAACACTCAAACGATTAAATATTTGTACAAAAAATTAATTTTTTTGTACAAATATGAGTAACTGAATGAAGCTAATAGTCTTGAAATGGTTGTTAGTTTGACGTGTTGGGGGAACCCAGCCTTAATAAAGCTTGACCGGCTTAACCAGGATTCGAACCCAGGACCTCTTACATTCAAAGCTATAAATGTACCAATACTACTAGTGCTATGAGAAAGATAAAAAAACTCTAACATTTTGTTGGTGTCTCCAAAGCAACAAGAAAGCATGTTAAAAGTTATCTTTTATATCAATCTAAAAAAATATTATTCAGCTTTACCAGGATTTGAACCAAGGACCTCTCGCACCCGAAACGAGAATCACAATCAGAGACAATCGAGCCACAAACGATGTAACCGAAACCTGGCTTCTTACTACGTTTTCTAAAGCAACAACTAAATTGGTTTTTTCTACTGTTGCAAGTAGTGATGCTTCACATTCGGGTAACTGAAATCTCAAAACCACTTTTTTTGGAACTGCAAGTAGATGTGACAAGAGTAGATGTGCAGGTAGATTAATAGCAAAGCATTTCCTATGAGGAAATTTATAAAGAAGATATTTGCAAGATGAGATATAGTGAAAATCTAAAGCAACAACTAAACTGGTATTTTTTCTGCTGTTGCAAGTACTGATGCTTCACATTGGGTTAACTGAAATCTCCAGACAATTTATTTTTTTGAGACTGCAAGTAGATGATAAACCTGTGAGCAAAGCATATCCAATGAGGAAATTTATAAAGACGATATTAGCAAGATGATATGTGAAAAATATGCACAGTACAAATTATATTGAAACAAAGTATTAACGGCCTGTAGTTACTGATGCCGTAGTTGTTTTGCAATGAGTAGCAGTCAATATCAAGGATTAGAATTTGATCTCTCAAATAAAACAGTGATGTCAGACAAGGTGGGAGACACAAATAATTAAAGTTATACCAAGACTCCTCAACCTTGGTTTAGATTAATGGTCAGAATTAATCAAGCATCATTCTCAGGTACTAGGTATTGGACAAATGAATTGAGTTTACAACAGAGAAATATTAACAATACTCAATCTCCAACTTACTGTATGCCAATCAATGGTGATTATAAAATTGATGCTGGAACATATACACACATCGTTTCTATAGATGAGAATTAAATTGCTGAATTTTAATTACCTTAGGTGCTTCCAGATTTTGCATGTCCGCCAATAATAGTTACAACATTAACAAACAATACTTTGAAAATTTCATGAACAAACAAGCTACAATTTCCTTATTATACTGGAAATTACACAAGCGTGTTAGCCCAACCAAACCTAAAAGCATTCATAATTAAAAATGTCTCAGTACAAAAAGCCAAATGAGGGTTTCACAACAATTCAAGGGTGGCACAACTCCTCACCAGTTCAATTGCCAAATATTCTGCAAGGACTGTTCACACCTTTACAGTTTTTAACTGAAATAATATTAATTTATGAGCACAGAAGTTGTCAGATTGTCAGCTACTAGTCCCCTGTTCCATTTACACAAACATCTGTTTCAACCTCTGTTGAAATTCATTGTACGATAACAAGTAGATGAGAGCGTTAGAAAAGGAAAATTCAACATTTCAGTAGTTATACTAGCCAAACTGCTCTAGTTATTATATTTATAATAAGTCATTGACAGTATCATAACTGGTTACCCCTGTACTCTGTGTTTAGCTAACATGAAAAAATGTACTAAGCCTCCATATAAGCTTTCACTAAACATTTGAATTATTCTCCTGGTAAAAGCTTCCTTTTTTACATACATGTACATGCAAGGTTGTTTGAAATAGTAGATAACTCAAAACCATACTTTTTTATTACAGCAAAACATTTTAGTAATTTCCTTTTGAAAATTGTTTGCCAATGTAGGAAACTCTGGCTCATTGATGCAAGTTGCCATGAGCGAGCAGGTGTCGAAAAAACAAATTACTGCTTGCCTTTTTCAAAAGAACAAATATGTAAGAATTGTATAGTAGTTTCAAACACTGTAACACAATTACTTCAAAAGAAGTATTACCAGCATATAATTAGAGAGAAACTTGTGATAATTCGTTAGCAGTTGTTTTTGAGGCAGTCTTCAATTGAATGGATTATAATGTCAACCCACAAATAAGACAATGACATAAGACGAAGTTGGAGACACAAAGAATTCAAAGTTACATTGCGACTCTCTAACTTCAAGTTCGTTCGATAGCTAGAAATATCAAAACAATATCCCGAGCTAAGTTTTGGACCGACGAGTGTTGTTCATAAAGTCTGCTGTCGGATTCCATACACATTTGTGCATACCTTTGGAATTCAGTAACAAATATTAAAAGTTTTTAGAAGGAATGCAGTAGTTTAACCTTGTATTTGAATTAAAGTGATAATTGTTAAACAACAGAGTTGAGCTATGTAAAACATTAAAATCAATTATGCATGAAATCTTGTGTCATTAATTTCAAAAGTTACTTTCAATGATTATTACAGACAGTATTTCGTGGTGAGCTTTCATGTCCTACCAGTATCAACTTTATTTTGTAAAATGAATGTCATTATAAAAAGACTTGGGATATGTAATTCGCCTACCACAGTGATATGCCTAAGTGAGCTACAAAATGTTCCATGTTAAATGAATTATATTGAGAGGTCATGTCTGATTTCAACATAATTTAGCAACTTAGTTCAGAGAAATTCCTTGTTGATGTAAAAAATCTGGCTCATCGATAAAGCTGGTCGTGTAAAAACATGCATTGGAAATATCAATTTCTTCTTGCATTTTTACAAAATAACATAAATGTCAGTAATTAAGAATATATAGCTTCAAAGATTACAACACAATTGCTTCATAAAGTATTACTCGCACACAATTAGTGAGATGTTTGCCATAATTACTTGGCAGTTATTCTTGAGTGAGTAGTCCATCGATCGGATTATAATTTTAACTGAAAATAAGCCAATAACATCAAGCGAGTTAGAAGACACCAAAAACTGAACTTAAACCAGAACTCCTTAATTTTAAGTGTGCTAAATTGCAAGACATAATCAAACATTTAATAAACATCTGCAGGTACTAGGTATAGGAGATATAAGTTTAGTTTACCACAAAGTGTTTTAGCAACCTATGATCTTTAGCCTAGGGCAATCAATGGTGATCATAAAAGTAGTGCAGCCACATATACACACTTTCATTTTTATGAGTAAGAAGTAGAGGTCTGACCTATTAATATCTGCTGTCTAATAGTTTTTAGTTTCATGCTCTCTATAGTTTTATGATTGTCATTTTAAAATGGCAATCATCATGTGTGTGCGCAAACAGTTTCGCAGGTAAATGACAAACATGAAGCGTTTCCAATATTGCAATGCCTCACAGGTACTGAGTAGTGTACGACTACATATGTGGTATAAAAGGTTTCATGCTCTCTATAGTTTTACGGTTGTCATTTTAAAATGGCAATCATCATGTGTGTGCGCAAACAGTTTCGCAGGTAAATGACAAACATGAAGCGTTTCCAATATTGCAATGCCTCACAGGTACTGAGTATTGTACGACTACATATGTGGTATAAAAGCTCCTTAAAGGTAGTGATAGTGTGTTTCAACATACCTCCAAGAGTTTATTTCAACATAAAGTAGCTATAAATTTTTATTTTATGGTAACAAAAGTGTTGACTCTATCAAAAGTACACGGTTGATGTCAACTAGATCACGCCAATGCGCGATTGTCGTTAGAGTCGAAGGCGCGCGACTGCCGTCAACTCAAGGGCAAAAGTGCGTAATCGCCTTCGACTGCGAAAGCGCTCGATTGCTGTCGACTCAAAGGTGAAAGCGCGTGATCACCATCGACTCAAAAGCGCGCGGTCGCAGCTGAATCAAATGCGAAAGCGCCGATTGCCGTCGACTCATACACAAAAACATGTGATTATCTCTGACTTGAATATATTTCGTCGTCGATTTCCGATATACTCACTCTATAGACTAATAAGTACATAGTCCTCTTTTAGAATGCTTGATCAACATTTATAAGTTTTATAGTCATTTTACACAAAAGCCATTGAAAACTTTAATTCATTTAAAATTTGTGTCTATAATTTCACAAGTAGCATGGACAGATATTTCAATTTGTGACATAAAAATGGATAGACAAGCGAAAACTTGTTAATGTAACAATACAAAACTTGTTTCAGATCTTTTACCATTTTAGAAACACTCAGACATACATGTAAAAGTCTATCAATCTTAGCATGACCTATCAAAATGTAGGTTAATTTGAGAATGCTCATAGTTGTGCAGTCCGTTACAAACTGTACAAATTTAGCAATTCTATCTGATGTTTTTATTAATGAACAGAAACTAGTCTAAAGTGTCTAAACTAGTCTAAACCTACTCTATACAGCAAATTTACCATTGTTACCTTAATGGGCAACTCCTGTCCTTCGCTCGGGTACTCTATATGTTATTGTGTAAATTTAATCGATGAGTGGCCCGTGCCATCTAAAGCTTCAAGCGTGCCAGCTCATATTTAAACAATTTTTCTTTTCATAAATTTTGGCTGAATGTTTCAAAAAATATGCAGGCCACAGTTTTAACTTTTTCAATATGCTAACCTTCATTGGATTTTGTTTGCAAACATTTGCAATGCATTGGAAATATTTGCAAAAGAATTGCTGTAACTAGTGGATGTCAGGCACGGCCAGGCATCCACTAGTTAGAGCAGACCCAAAGCATGCTGCCTGACAATGGTACAAAAAATGTCAACATCTTATATATGCACTGTTTTTCACCTCCTGGTAAACTAGGTGAATAGTATTTTTATTATTGTTGCCACTGGTGTTAAAGAATAACAGAATAAAATTATTTAAAGATGACAAACAGGCAAAACGCTGCACCCTGTCATTTTATCAGTAAAATTAGTATGCATGATCCCAATATTTTGAGCTGACTTTTTATTTTGTAGACTCCCACATTGAAGATAAGTTCAAGGCTATCTTATACTGTCTCTTTTTATTTTAAACAAACAAGACAACATTTATTACTCTGATTGAGCTTATAGAGAACTAAAAGTGTGCTGAGATTTAATAGAAGCCAAAGGCGCGAGCAATGCATGAATGACACAAACGTGGTCTGCAACCGGACTACATCGGCACATTTTAAACCAAAACTGAGAGAAAATAATATCTGATCGGTTCTTAATATAAATAGTTTCAGTTTCATTCAGATTAAAAACAATTTATTTAGCAATATGTATTCTAATGCATACAACAATTGATGAGAATATTCTTGAGATGCCGTGTTATAAGTTGTGATAATTACCTAAATGTTGTCTGGTTAGTTGATAATGAAACCTAATGGCTGGCCAGCCCTAAACTATCTAGACGATGTCAATCGTTAAAGATTAAAGTTACAGTCGTAATTTATTTAGCGTTCTAGCATTTCATCAGATCCTCAGGAAGTGCCGTTCTTGGTTGCATCATGGGAAGGTCTTGTAGCATCATGGGAAGAAGGGTAGACAACTCTTATCCAGACTGATTATCAATTACTAATTAATAAAGATATAATAACTCTAACAATATACAACATCCTTCCTTTCCTCGGAAGTTTAGATCCAAAACATAGTCTTTAAACGATTAACAATTAATACAAAGAACATATATACAGTTAAAGTAGCAGCTGGGACAGCTGCTAATACATTTTGTAGGAGTCGTACTTTGAAGGAAGCTTGCCACGATTGCTACGTGCACTTGTTCGTTGCGTTGACTTTGGAGTGTCTTGCTTCTTCGGTGTGCTACCGGGAGCTAAGTCTTGTGATTCATCAGGAATAGCTCGTTCATTCATGGTTGTCATTTCATCTGTTTCATCGGGTATACTTTGGACTGGCTTGATATGGGTTCTAGTTCTACGAAGGTGTGATGTGCCAGTGTCTACCATATAAGACCGTGGATGTGGTGTTTTACTTAAAACTTGTCCTCTGCTCCATTCATTTTCGTCATCTGTTCTGATGACTACCTCTTCTCCTTTATGTAAAGGAAGCAAGTCTCTAGCCTGTCTATCACTGCTTAACTTTTGACTTCTTTGTCTCTCTGATAGCAAGGGATATGCGTCAGGAATCAATGGTTTTAAGGTCCTTCTAGTGTAAGGCAATGGACCGCGAATACATCTGTTAAAGAGCATTTCAGATGGACTGAAAGGTAGACCTTGGACTGGAGTTTGTCGGTAGGCTAACAATGATTGATAAATGTCCGACTTAGATTCATCAGCAGCTGCCTTTTTCAAGAACTGCTTAACTGTTTGAACGTATCTTTCGGCCATACCGTTGGATTTGGGATAACGTGGACTAGAAGTTGTAATGTTAAAGCCCCATTCGGATGCAAACTGACGTAGAGCCATACTACCAAAAGGCATGTTGTCTGCAACTACATCAATAGGTACCCCATGAACAGCAAATATACTTTTTAATGCTAGTGTGACATCTTTGGCAGTCTTCCCTTTGATGATCCTTAGTTCTGGATAATGAGAATAAAAGTCCACCACTAGTAAGTAGCTGTTGTTTTTAAACTCTAGTATGTCCATTCCAACTTTATTCCATGGTAACTTAGGTACTTCATGTGGTAGCAACGGCATTTTCTGTTGTCTATTAGAAAATCTCAGGCATATAGGACACTCAGCTACAAGTTGCTTAATCTGTTGATTCATGCCAGGCCAGTACATGCTTTGTTTCGCTCTCTCGATGCATTTATCCATTCCCAAGTGTCCTGAGTGAAGCTTCGTGAGGTATGGGCGTTGCTGAGACTTAGGGATCACTAGACGCTCACCTCTGTAAATCAATCCATCACTGAGATATAACTCATCACGTACACCCCAATATGGCTGTAACTCAATTGGAACCTGTTTTTTTACAGCCCAACACCAACCACTTAGAATTGCCGATGTTAGGAGTTTCATGGTATCATCCATGGCATAATGCATCTTTAATTCTTCTTTGGCGGACTCTTCTAACTGAAGTGAGTGAATCATGACAACATCATCTTCAATGTTATCGCTGATGCCCTTGAGATATGCCCGTGACAGAGTGTCAGCTAAGTATAGATATTTGCCAGGCACGTAGTGGATCTTTTCAACTCTGTATCTTTGTAATCTTACAAGAAGTCTCTGTAGTCTAGGTGATGCTTTGCAAAGTGGTTTCTGAACAATGGAGACCAGAGGTTGGTGATCTGTCTGAACATCAATTCCACGTCCATAAGTATAAGTGTTAAATTTTTCACACCCATATACTATAGCTAGCAACTCTTTATCAATTTGTGGATAGCCCTCTTCAGTCTTAGTTAGAGCCCGTGAGGCATAAGCTACTGGTTGATTCGCTTGAAGCAAAACTGCTCCTAGACCACCCTGAGAAGCATCAACTTGCAAAACAATGTCTTTTTCTGTGTCAAAATACTTCAGAACTGGTTCATTAGTTAGAACAGCTTTTATTTTAGTCATAGCCTCTTCTTGTTGATTGCCCCATACCCATGGAGTGTCTTTCTTTAGTAGGTCTCTAATTGGTTGAGTTTCCTTTGATATATTTGGAATATATCCTCTCAGAAAATTAAGTGATCCCATGAGCCTTTGAATTCCTTGTCGGTCTACTGGGTTTGGCATCTGCTTGATTGCTCTGACCTTTTCTGGATCAGGTTTTAGCCCATGCTTGGACACAATGTGGCCCAAATAGTTAACTTCCGACTGATTATGTTGAATTTTGTCCTTGTTAAATTTAATGTTGTTCTCTCTTGCCCGTTGTAGCAATCTTCTGAGTTTTCTATCATGATCTTCTTGGTCTGTACCAGCAATAATCAAGTCATCAAAATAGATGCAAACATCAAGGTCACCAAATACTTCTTCGACTCTCTTTTCAAATACCTCTGCACTAGAGTTAATCCCAAAGGGTAGACGCTTGTAGCAGTACCTGCCAAATGGCGTATTGAAAGTTGTAAGTAGCTGTGATTGGCGATCGAGTGGAACATGCCAGTATCCTGCTTTCATGTCTACAATGGTGAAAACAGATTTTCCTGTGAACTTGAATGATATGTTTTCTAGCGTTGGAATATGATGATGCTCACGAAGAATCGCTTTATTTAACTCTTTTGGATCTAGACATATTCTGACACTGCCATCTCGTTTCTCTACCACCACCATACTGTTTACCCATGGTGTTGGTTGGTCAACTTTGGCAATTATGTCATTGGCTTCCATTTTGTCTAGCTCAGCTTTCACTTTGTCTACCATACTCAGAGGTATGCGTCTTGCTCTGTTGATAACTGGTTTCACTTCAGAATTTACCCTAATAGTATGTTTTTTTTCGAGACAGCCCATTCCCTGAAAGCAATCTGCATACTCCTCTAAAATGGCTTGGTTGTTAACACTGTCAATTCTCTTGACTATATTCAGTTCCACACATGCTTGAAGGCCTAATATCGGTACAACATCCTCGTCAACGAGCTCAAATACGAGTTCATCTTCTGTTTTGTCAGTATTTAGCTTTAGCGTGGTTTTGCCAGCATTTGGTAGGACATCATTGGAATATGTTATAAGTCTTGCAGTGCTTTTTTGTATGATAGCCTTCAGATCTTTGGCATACTTCAATGGTAAAACATTTGCCTGTGCACCAGTATCTACTTTAAAAAGGATTTGTTTTGAAACAGAATCATGTGAAAGTTTGTATGATTTATACCATCCTTTTTTCGAATCTCTATCGTTGGCTATCATTCCAATGAATAGGTCACTAACCCCAATATCCGATCTTTTTACCGTGACTGAATTTACTTCCTTCTTGGTACCAGTACACTTTTTTCTAAAATGATTTTTCAAGCCACATTTATTGCATGTCTCTCCATAGGCAGGACATTTCCCTTTAAAGTGGTCATAACCACAAAATTTGCAGTCAATAATTTTCCTAGGCGCTGGTATAGGAGGTCCTTTACTTGTTCCGTTGCTTCTGTTTACAACTGCCACCACTTTTTCACTAGCCATTTCAGCTAATTGATTTTTTGTGACTTCTGATGCTCGGATCATATCAATGGCATTGTTCAGGTTTACGTCTCTATTTTGCAACAATTTTTCCTTGAGCCTCTGATCTTTTATTCCAAACACACAGCGTACTAATATCATCATGTCTCGTTGCTCAGCAAATTCACATTTATTAGCTTGAGTTTTTAGCCTTTTAACAAACATATCAATAGGTTCACCTTCGGTTTGAGTCAAAGACATAAAAACATACCATTCATACAATAGGTTTCTCCTCGGGTTGAAGTAACCTTCAAATTTTGCCAAGACATCAGGAAGGCGAGTCCTAACTTCAGGTGGCTCTGCCTCCTCATCAAATTCAAATTGATCTAATATTTCCACAGCATCTTCGCCAATGCAATGTCGTAGTATAGCTATTTGTCTCCTCCATATTGCATTATTTGCCGGCGGCCAAGCCCCATTTTCATCAGCAGGCCCAGCAATGAGGTTTATTGCATCCAAATAATTTTCAAAATTCCTCCTCCATTTCCTCCAGTTTTCCGCCAAATTTCCATCCATGCACAGCTCAGCCGGTGAGGTTAATCCAAAACCATCCATAGCAACACACAAGCAGTACACAGAAATTGGAAAACAAATAAGAAGCAGGCCTAATCAGCTGATATTCAAAATATATTACTTGGCTGGGTTCTCATCAATCAGCAAATCTTGATGTATTTTGCTGCCACCATGTTATAAGTTGTGATAATTACCTAAATGTTGTCTGGTTAGTTGATAATGAAACCTAATGGCTGGCCAGCCCTAAACTATCTAGACGATGTCAATCGTTAAAGATTAAAGTTACAGTCGTAATTTATTTAGCGTTCTAGCATTTCATCAGATCCTCAGGAAGTGCCGTTCTTGGTTGCATCATGGGAAGGTCTTGTAGCATCATGGGAAGAAGGGTAGACAACTCTTATCCAGACTGATTATCAATTACTAATTAATAAAGATATAATAACTCTAACAATATACAACATGCCGATTGCTGTAAGTCGTGTTGCTCGTTACCTAGTGTAGGTTGCAAGCCAACGGACATCCTTGCATTTCAATTCATAAACATTATGGAAATTTTTCAATAACGTGAGAAGCTTTAAGATTACCACTAATCCTTAGGTAGATACATGTAGTTTATTAGCAATCTGATTCAGGCACTAAATACAACAGAGTGGAAATGTTACATTGTTAAATCTCACCATTGAATGCAGTTGTTACTCCCGAATCGATAATATACTACACGCAGTACATGGAGATCCGCAGTTACGTTCCTACTAACAATAGTAGCAGGCTATTGTCTTGAAATCAGCGAGAAAGCTTCAGCCAATCACATCGAGCCTACAACGGCTAGTCGCGTCCTCAAAGTATAGGAGGCGGAGACAATTCAACCCTGGTTTATTACCCAGCACTGCCTATCATACCCCTATCATACACCACACTGAGCCCTTTTTATGGTTAGGCTGAGGAAATATTCCACAGTCGGCTAGAGCCAATTGATCAGTGATGTCTTGACCCAGCTACAACCTGCAGAACACGTGAATGCATTGACTTACTGATACTACCAATGTGGATATAGTCTCTCGTTCACCAACTAATATTGCAGTGTTCTGTATATGAATACAGAACACCATCACAAAAACACAAATGATTCTTGTTAGACTACTGCAAACTGAAAACTATCACAATTATATAAGCTTGCGCTTATGTGAGCAGAGATAATAGCTACTAAATCTTTATTTTCCGATTTTCGTTTATAAATAGTCATAATATTATGAAATCTCTGAGGGTTTTAATCGCGATCAATTTTTATCAATTTTAATCTTGAAACACTTTGGTAATCAGATCATCTCATACATCAACAAAAATTGTAAATGATAGAAAAATACCGTTATAATCTGATAAAACCTAGAAAAATGTGTAAATTCATTATCATTGCCAATGTAGTAATGACCAAGTTTATTTTAACTCTCCTTTTTTCAGTGCACACAACTCCAAAATGTTCAAATGTCAAGCTATTCGGTAGCACAATTTAGACTAAATTTGGACAATTTATATCACAGTTCAATAATGATTTACCACAGTTTCACATAACCTAATATAAATATTAGTATAGTTCTATACCTTTATTATTATGAGTGATACATTCAAAAGATTTGATTGAGAACATTGTACAATTCAAACGTCATCAAAGGTTAATGACTCTCTGAGCCAATCAGAGTTTTTCATGCAGCCCCTGATAAAACTTACTTGCCAAACACCCCTTTCTTAAATCATCAAGCCTTAATTAGATATCTAAAGACTGTAAACCAACTCTAATTGGTTAGTTGTGTTTCCATAGCAACAACAAAATTTACTTGACTATTGAACCATACTTTCAAATACTTCTTACAAACCTTTTTTGGCTTCATTGAGACTTGAACCCAGGACCTTTAGTAACCATGTAGCAAAAATAATACTCTTAAACCATCAAGCTACAAATTCTATCATTTATAACAATACTATATTGTTATTACTATATTATTGATCAGGAGTTGAACCCGGGACCTCTTACACCCAAAATGAGAGTTATCTCTCACACCAACAAGTTATCGGTTAATGCCAGCAAGACTTCACTACCTAGTAATTTCTCCAATGCAGCATGGCATATATTAAAGCACATTTTGAGACTTTTTAACAAAAGGTTGCTGAGCCAAATTGGATTGGAGCCTGCAACCTCTTGCACTCTAAACAAGAATCATATCTCTGGACCATCAAACGAATAATGATGTAATCAGAAATCTGATTTTTTTTATAGTCTAAAAAGCTAAAACCATTTAAGAAAATACCAACAATTTAGAATAACTTGAAATATGATTGAAACGTGAAAATCCCTTAGCAAAACTAACAAAGTCAGGAGCACAATTAAATTTTATGTAGCTACTTTATGTAGTCATAGGCCAGTCCAAATAAACTAGCAAATAGTTCTGCTACTTTCTTTAAAACTTTCAATTTTCCCAACAACTCAAACTTAGCATAATTTTCAAAAACAATATAGTCTATCAAACCCCTTTTAGAAAGTTTCAAAAGTATGATGTACCCAAAACTTGTCAACTTATAAAGATCGAATTTCATACCTATATCAAACAATAAGCACAAAGGTCGGACGACTTCCTTCATGACAAATAAAAAAACAAATAATTCCAAAGTCTGTAACATTCAGTGTTTAGTCACATAGCCTATATAAAATAGTGGGAGCTTTTTTATTGGTGTATGCAGGGACTGAGTCAGGTAGCCCTTGTTGTTAGCAGATAAGAGTATGTATGCCTTGCTTCATAACAAACCTTAGCTTAAGATCTTAATAAATAGTCAATGTTTGCAGGCTATGATAGCTGACTAGCTATTCTGATAAAAAAGCCTTTAATGTATGCAGGAAATGTTTTGAAGGCATTCATTCATGTACCATTATTTAATTGACAGAGTAATTAGCGTGTCAGAAATTAAGGATATCTTAAAGGAATTTAACATAGTCATGTCAAAAAATATAAAAAGTAATTCTTTTCAGTTATATCCGATTCCAATTCAAAACAAACATGAAACATGTAATTAATTTTTTTGTACAAATATGAGTAACTGAATGAAGCTAATAGTCTTGAAATGATTGTTAGTTTGACGTGTTGGGGGAACCCAGCCTTAATAAAGCTTGACCGGCTTAACCAGGATTCGAACCCAGGACCTCTTACATTCAAAGCTATAAATGTACCAAAACTACTAGTGCTATGAGAAAGATAAAAAAACTCTTAACATTTTGTTGGTGTCTCCAAAGCAACAAGAAAGCATGTTAAAAGTTATCTTTTATATCAATCTAAAAAAATATTATTCAGCTTTACCAGGATTTGAACCAAGGACCTCTCGCACCCGAAACGAGAATCACAATCAGAGACAATCGAGCCACAAACTATGTAACCGAAACCTGGCTTCTTACTACGTATTCTAAAGCAACAACTAAATTGGTTTTTTCTACTGTTGCAAGTAGTGATGCTTCACATTCGGGTAACTGAAATCTCAAAACCACTTTTTTTGGAACTGCAAGTAGATGTGACAAGAGTAGATGTGCAGGTAGATTAATAGCAAAGCATTTCCTACGAGGAAATTTATAAAGAAGATATTTGCAAGATGAGATATAGTGAAAATGTGCACAATACAAATAATATTGAAACAAAGTATTAACGGTCTGTAGTTAGTGATGCCGTAATTGCTTTGCAATGAGTAGCAGTCAATATCAAGGATTAGAATTTGATCTCCCAAATAAAACAATGATGTCAGACAAGGTGGGAGACACAAAAATTATACCAAGACTCTTCAACCTTGGTTTAGATTAATGGCCAGAATTAGTCAAGCAATCATTCTCAGGTACTAGGTATTGGACAAATGAGTTGAGTTTACAACAGACATATATTAACAATACACAATCTCCAACTTACTGCATGCCAATCAATGGTGATTATAAAATTAGTGCTGAAACATATACACACATCGTTTCTATAGATGAGAATTAAATAGCTGAATTTTAATTACCTTAAGGTGCTTCCAGATTTTGCATGTCCGCCAATAATAGTTACAACATTAACAAACAATACTTTGAAAATTTCATGAACAAACAAGCTACAATTTCCTTATTATACTGGAAATTACACAAGCGTGTTAGCCCAACCAAACCTAAAAGCATTCATAATTAAAAATGTCTCAGTACAAAAAGCCAAATGAGGGTTTCACAACAATTCAAGGGTGGCACAACTCCTCACCAGTTCAATTGCCAAATATTCTGCAAGAACTGTTGACACCTTTACAGTTTTTTACTGAAATAATATTAATTTATGAGCACAGAAGTTGTCAGATTGTCAGCTACTAGTCCCCTGTTCCACTTACACAAACATCTGTTTCAACCTCTGTTGAAATTCATTGTACGATAACAAGTAGATGAGAGCGTTAGAAAGGAAAATTGAACATTTCAGTAGTTATACTAGCCAAACTGCTCTAGTTATTATATTTATAATAAGTCATTGACAGTGTCAAAACTGGTTACCCCTGTACTCTGTGTTTAGCTAACATGAAAAAATGTACTAAGCCTCCAAATAAGCTTTCACTAAACATTTGAATTATTCTCCTGGTAAAAGCTTTCTTTTTTACATACATGTACATGCAAGATTGTTTGAAATAGTAGATAACTCAAAACCATACTTTTTTATTACAGCAAAACATTTTAGTAATTTTCTTTTGAAAATTGTTTGCCAATGTAGGAAACTCTGGCTCATTGATGCGAGTTGCCATGAGCGAACAGGTGTTGAAAAAACAAATTACTGCTTGCCTTTTTCAAAAGAACAAATATGTAAGAATTATATAATAGTTTCAAACACTGTAAGATAATTACTTTAAAAGAAGTATTACCAGCACATAATTAGGGAGAAACTTGTGATAATTGGTTAGCAGTTGTTATTGAGGCAGTCTTCAATTGAGTGGATTATAATGTCAACCCACAAATAAGACAATGATATCAGACGAGGTTGGAGACACAAAGAATTAAAAGTTACATTGTAACTCTCTAACTTCAAGTTCGTTTGATTGCCAGAAGTATCTAAACATTATCCGGAGCTGAGTGTTGGACCGATGAGTGTTGTTCATAAAGTCTGCTGTAGGATTCCACACACATTTGTGTATACCTTTGGAATTCAGTAACAAATATTAGAAGTTTTTAGAAGGAATGCAGTAGTTTAACCTTGTATTTGAATCAAAGGGATAAATGTTAAACAACAGAGTTGAGCTATGTAAAACATTAAAATCAATTATGTATGAAATCTTGTGTCATTTATTTCAAAAGTTACTTTCAATGATTATTACATACAGTATTTCGTGGTGAGCTTGCATGTCCTACCAGTAACTACTTTAATTTGTAAAATGAGTGTCATTATAAAAAGACTCGGGATATGTAATTCGCCTACCACAGTGATATGCCTAAGTGAGCTACAAAATGTTCCATATTAAATAAATTATATTGAGAGGTATAATGTCTGATTACAATATAATTTGGCGACTTATTTCAGAGAAATTCCTTGACGATGTGAAAATATCGGGCTCATTGATGAAGCTGGTCAGCAAGAAACATGCATTGGAAATGCAAACTTCTGCTTGCATTTTTACAAAATAACATAAATGTCAGAAATTAAGAATAGCTTCAAAGAGTATAACACAATTGCTTCATAAAGTATTACTCGCACACAATTAGTGAGATGTTTGCCATAATTACTTGGCAGTTATTCTTGAGTGAGTTCATTGAATGGATTATAATTTTAACTGAAAATAAGCCAGTTTTAAAGGAATTTAACATAGTTACGTCAAAAAATATAAAAAGTAATTCTTTTCAGTTATATCCGATTCCAATTCAAAACAGACATGAAACATGTAATTAATTTTTTTTTACAAAGATGAGTAACTGAATTAAGATAATAGTCTTGAAATGATTGTTAGTTTGACACTTTGGGGGAACCCATTCTTAATAAAGCTTGACCGGCTTGACCAGGATTCGAACCCAGGACCTCTTACATTCAAAGCTAGAAATGTGCCAAGACTCCTAGTGCAATGAAAAATATAAAAAAAACTTTAACATTTTGTTAGTGTCTCCAAAGCAACAAGAAAGCATATTAAAAGTTTCCTTTCATATCAATCTAAAAAAATATTATTCAGTTTCACCAGGATATGATCTAAGGACCTATCGCACCCAAAACGAGAATCACACTCAGAGACAATCAAGCCACGAACGATGTAACTGAAACCTGGCTTCTTGCTACGTTCTCTAAAGCAACAACTAAATATGCTTCATATTGGGGTAACTGAAATCTCAAAACAATTGAGTTTTTTTCAGACCGCAAGTAGATGATAAACCTATGAGCAAGGCATTTCCAATGCGTTTTTATGCATTTCCAATGCATTTCCAATGCATTTCCAATGCATTTCCAATGCATTTCCAATGCATTTCCAATGCATTTCCAACGGGTAAGAACAATAGACATTGTTTTATTAATTGCGTGAAGTATATTTGTGAAAATATTTCGACGAATAAGGTTGCAAGAAAGTGTAAACAGAAACCATCTCCCACAACTACATCACATTTGAGCCGTTTTGAAAGGGAATCCAAACTACGGCGGTCTCGTGTGGCTACAATTTTCTGTTTGTTTTTGAGCTTTTAAGAGCTTGCATTTACTTTTCCCCACATTTGGCACCTACAACACAACAGAGTAAGATGTGGTGAATCTTTTGATGCCAAATAACTGTAATGCGAATTTTGTTGCAAGTCAACCTTTAAGGTGCTTCCAGATTTTGCGTGTGCACAAATAATAGTTACAACATTAATAAACAATACTTTGAAAAACTCATGAAAAAACAAGCTACAATTTTCTTATTATACTGGAATTCACACAAGCGCGTCAGATTTTGTAAATTATTTCACTTCACTCATATCAATTTAATAGAATAGTTTTTGAAAAGAATTTAAAAATGACCAAAGTAGCTTTGCAATATATTTTCATTCTAGAAGTCTGCAAAATGTTTCAAAATTTTTATGATCTTAATCTTTATTCATTATTAGTAGCAGCGTCCTAAAATTACCAAGTTGTAGAAAACTCAAGTGAATTGCCGCATAGGCAAGTCTTACAAGTGGATTTCACAGGCTTACGTTGGATATGAAATTATGATTTCTAATTTCCACCAAGAACTGCCATTGAAACTCTTGATAAACTCTGTGAGACATTGAAACCTAAAAGCATTTCTTATTAAAAATGTCTAAGTACAAAAAGCCAAATGAGGTCTTCCAGTGGTTTTGAAAACAATTCAAGGGTGGCACAACTCCTCACCAGTTCAATTGCCAAATATTCTGCAAGGTCTGTCAACACCTTTACTATTTTTCACAGAAATAATATTGAATTATGAGCCCCGAAGTCTTAGTTGTCAGAGATCGTCAGCTAGTGGTCCCCTGTTCTACTTACACATTTACACATAAGGAAACAAGTCAAAAAGAGCTCAGAATCTGATTCCATGTTTTAAAAATATCCCAAGTTATACGAGGTCACGAGTTCAAATCCTTTGCGATGCAATATTCTTTTTAACATCTAACTGTAGATTCTGACGGAAAACCCGATGGAAAGACAGACTCACCTTCAATTATACTAATGATTGAACATATAAATAGTCAGGTTAAGTGATACATAAAATATATAATAAAGATAACGATATAAAACAGCTACCATTACCAAATGCTAAGACTATCAAGGCTGAATCAAACCTGAATTAAAAGAAATGGCACTGAAAATGTTAGGACTGGCATCAGTCTTGCATTGAGTGGTATGCAGACAACATGGTAATGTTAAAAACATGCTTAACCTTTTGTATGTGAATTTTATATGATCAAATCTATTTCGACATTTCAAAGTAGTCAAATTGCTTAAAATTAAACTACTTTAAAAATACTTTTAAAATCAAAATTTCTTTAACAAATTATTAAAACTTTCTTAAACTTCAAAACATAAAAAATAGCTAAGAATTATATTACATTTGAATCATAAGGAGACTTTTTTTAACTTTAAAAAAATTAACAAAAAATTGAAACAAAACTTTAAATTTGTTTTTAAAAATCTTGTTTAATCTTTAAATACATGCTTTAAGTAATTGGTTTTATAAAACAACCTAATTTTGAATTGCATTATAAACAACCATATCAGTTTTAACCCTACTCACTAACAATTAGCCAGCCCATCATTGCAACTGGGCCATAGCAAACATTAAGCAACCCTAATACAAAACACTCAGGATACGATTACCCGGTCATACAAAACTAACTACAACTTTCTTTGAATATTTTTAGAAGCATCAGCTCACTAGCTATTATCTGCATTGCATCAGCATTTACAGTGCGCATGCAAGTATCCTCAATAAGTGATGAAGTAGTCAATTTTTCCCATTGCATCAAGTTGGCTGGTTTTCTTCTAGCAGTCTCTGCACCGGCAAAATATAATACGGAATAATTAATGAATCAAAAAATAAATATATTCGGTTGCAATACAGATTCTCAAATAACTGCAGACCTATTTTGTACCCAGGAGTTGACGCCCAACAAAAGTGGAATTATTTTAAATCTATCAAAAAGAAAAACAAAGCGAGTGAACAACTCCAAACTGTAATTTTTTCAGATTGATCAAACTGATGAAACTGACAACTCCTAATAATGATTTTTTGCACCAGAAATATTAGTTAATCTATAAAGGGTTATGAAAAAACTGTCAATGGACACTTACCTTGCAGATTGTCATAGCAGCCCATCGTAATACTTTTAGCATAAAAAGTGGGGATTCAGTCAATATGTTGAAGCAGGGAATACACCATCTGTTGGCTAACATCTGTTTCAACCTCTGTTGAAATTCATTGTACGATAACAAGTAGATGAGAGCGTTAGAAAGGAAAATTCAACATTTTAGTAGTTATACTAGCCAAACTACTCTAGTTATTATATTTATAAAAGTCATTGACAATGTCATAACTGGTTACCCTTGTATTCTGTGTTTTGCTAACATGAAAAAATGTACTAAGCCTCCAAACAAGCTTTCAGTAAACATTTGAATTATTCTCTTGGTAAAAACTTCCTTTTTTACATACATGTACATGCAAGATTGTTTGAAATAGTAGATAACTACAAACTATACTTTTTTATTACAGCAAAACATTTTAGTAATTTCCTTTTGAAAATTGTTTGCCAATGTAGGAAACTCTGGCTCATTGATGCAAGTTGCCATGAGCGAGCAGGTGTTGAAAAAACAAATTACTGCTTGCCTTTTTCAAAAGAACAAATATGTAAGAATTATATAATAGTTTCAAACACTGTAACATAATTACTTCAAAAGAAGTATTACCAGCACATAATTAGGGAGAAACTTGTGATAATTGGTTAGCAGTGGTTATTGAGGCAGTCTTTAATTGAATGGATTATAATGTCAACCCACAAATAAGACAATGACATCAGACGAGGTTGGAGACACAAAGAATTAAAAGTTACATTGTGACTCTCTAACTTCAAGTTCGTTCGATAGCCAGAAGTATCTAAACATTATCCGGAGCTCAGTGTTGGGCCGATGAGTGTTGTTCATAAAGTCTACTGTCGGATTCCACACACATTTGTGTATACCTTTAGAATTCAGTAACAAATATTAGAAGTTTTAGAAGGAATGCAGTAGTTTAACCTTGTATTTGAATTAAAGTGATAACTGTTAAACAACAGAGTTGAGCTATGTAAAACATCAAAATCAATTATGTATGAAATCTTTTGTCATTAATTTCAAAAGTTACTTTCAATGATTATTACAGACAGTATTTTGGGGTGAGCTTTCATGTCCTACCAGTATCTACTTTAATTGGTAAAATGAATGTCATTATAAAAAGACTCTGGATATGTAATTCGCCTACCACAGTGATATGCCAAAGTGAGCTACAAAATGTTCCATTTAAATAAATTATATTGAGAGGTATAATGTCTGATTACAATATAATTTAGCAACTTATTTCTGAGAAATTCCTTGATGATGTGAAAATATCGGGCTCATTGATGAAACTGGTCAGAAGGAAACATGCATTGGTAATGCAAACTTCTGCTTGCATTTTTATAAAATAGCATGATTGTCAGAGATTAAGGATAGCTTTAAAGATTATAACACAGTTGTTTCATAAAGTATTACTTGCACAAAACTAGTGAAATCTTTGCCATAATTACTTGGCAGTTATTCTTGAGTGTGTGGTCCATCGAAAGGATTATAATTTAAATAAAGAAATAAGACAATAACATCAAGTGAGTTGGAAGACACCACGAAATAAATTTAAACCGGGACTCATTAGTATTAAGTTTGTTAAATTGCAAAAAATAATCAAACATTTAATAAACATTTGCAGGTGCTAGGTATAGGAGATATGAGTTTAGTTTACCACAAAGTGTTTTAGCAACATACAATCTTTAGCTTAGGGCAATCAATGCTGACCATAAAAGTAGCTCAGCCACATATACACACCTTTGTATATATGAATAAGAAGCAGAGGTCTGACCTATTAATATCTGCTGTCTAATAGTCTATTGTTGTATGCTGTCTATAGTTTTATGACTGTCATTTTAAAATAGCAATCATCATGTGTGCGCGCAAACAATTTGGCAGGTAATTGGCAAACACGAATCGTTTCCAATGTTGTAATGCCTCACAGGTACTGAATAGTGTATGACTACATATGTGGTATACAAGCTCCTTAAAGGTAGTGACAGTGTGTTTCAATATACCTCCAAGAAAACAGGAAAGCATTCAATGATAGCACCAGCTGCAGCCAAATCAGTAGATTTCTTCAAAGAATGCCATTAATCTTACTTCATTGAGTTTCAGCTATCTTGTAAGCATTACAGCAGCCTGTGAATAATAAAGCGGGAACAGTCAAACCCATACTCACGTTCATTTCATCAAACAAACTTCCTAAATGCAATGACTGTTATGGATACCGACTCTATAGTGGAATAAATCTGTAATATTCAACTTGCAAAGTTTTCAAATATTTCAGATTTTTTAACAGAAATTGATGAGGCTAGTAAAATCTGAAAAATAAATTAAAAAATACACATTTCATTTAAATTTATTCTTTAACTAGCTTAAAATAACTTTAATGGAAAGTTAATCTAAAGTTGCAAAGTAAGGCTAAGTATTCATCTGCACTCAGTTGAAGCAATAAATCATGACTTCATAGAAAGTCAGTAAATTATTTTTGTAAACCAATTTCTGCACCCAAAACCAGAATCATACCCTAGACCATCAAGCTTCGCATTAACAATTTTAATCAAAGAAAATCTAAAAAGTTGGCTAGAGAGAATCAGTGATGCTTTGACCCAGCTACAACCTGCAAAACACTGAATGCATTGACTTATTGATACTACCAATGTGGATATAGTCTCTCGTTCACCAACTAATATTGCAGCGTTAAGAAATGAATACAGAACACCGTCACAAAAACACAAATGATTCTTGTTAGACTACTGCAAACTGAAAACTATCACAATTATATAACCTTGTGCTTATGTGAGCAGAGATAATAGTTACTAAATCTTTATTTTCCGATTTTCGTTTATAAATAGTCATAATATTATGAAATCTCTGAGCGTTTTAATCGCGATCAATTTTTATCAATTTTAATCTTGAAACACTTTGGTCATCAGATCATCTCATACATCAATAACAATTGTAAATGATAGAAAAATACTGTTATAATCTGATAAAATCTAGAAAAATGTGTAAATTCATTATCATTGCCAATGTAGTAATGACCAAGATTATTTTAACTCTCCTTTTTTTAGTGCACACAACTCCAAAATGTTCAAATGTCAAGCTATTCGGTAGCACAATTTAGGCTAAATTTGGACAATTAGTATTACAGTTCAATAATAATTTACCACAGTTTCACATAACCTAATACAAATATTAGTAGAGTTCTATACCTTTATTATTATGAGTAATACATTCAAAAGATTTGATTGAGAACATTGTACAATTCAAACGTCATCAAAGGTTAATGGCTCTCTGAGACAATCCGAGTTTCTCATGCAGCCCCTGATAAAACTTACTTGCCAAACACACCTACCTTAGATCATCAAGCCTTAATTAGATATTTAAAAACTGTACACCAACTCTAATTGGTTGGTTGTGTTTCCAAAGCAACAACAAAATTTACTTGACTATTGAACCATACTTTCAAATACTTCTTACAAACCTTTTTTGGCTTCATAGGGACTTTACCCAGGACCTTTAGTAACCATGTAGCAAGAATAATACTCTTAAACCATCAAGCTACAAACTCTATCATTTATAACAATACTATATTGTTATTACTATATTATTGATCAGGAGTTGAACCCGGGACCTCTTACACCCAAAATGAGAATCATCTCTCACACCAACAAGTTATCGATTAGTGCCAGCAAGACTTCACTAACTAGTAATTTCTCCAAAGCAGCATGGCATATATTAAAGCACATTTTGAGACTTTTTAACAAAAGGTTGCTGAGCCAAATAGGATTGGAGCCTGCAACCTCTTGCACTCTAAACAAGAATCATATCTCTGGACCATCAAACGAATAATGATGTAATCAGAAATCTGATTTTTTTATAGTCTAAAAAGCTAGAACCATTTTTTAAGAAAATACCAACAATTTAGAATAACTTGAAAAATGATTGAAATGTAAAAATCCCTCAGCAAAACTAACAAAGTCAAGAGCACAATTAAATTTTATGTAGAAACTTTATGTAGTCATGGGCCAGTCTAAACATACTAGCTAATAGTTCTGCTACTTTCTTTAAAACTTTCAATTCTCCCAACAACTCAAACTTAGCATAATTTTCAAAAACAACATAGTCTATCAAACCCCTTCTAGAAAGTTTCAAAAGTATGATGTACCCAAAACTTGTCAACTTATAAAGATTGAATTTCATACCTATATCAAACAATAAGCACAAAGGTCGGATGACTTCCTTCATGACAAATAAAAAAACAAATAATTCCAAAGTCTGTATCATTCAGTGTTTAGTCACATAGCCTACTGTATATAAAATAGTGGGAGCTTTTTTGTTGGTGTATGCAGGGACAGAGTCAGGTAGCCCTTGTTGTTAGCAGATAAGGGTATGTATGCCTTGCTTCATAACAAACCTTTGCTTAAGATCTTAATATATAGTCAATGTTTGCAGGCTATGATAGCTGAGTAGCTATTCTGATAAAAAAGCCTTTAATGTATGCAGGAAATGTTTTGAGGGCATTCATTCATGTACCATTATTTAATTGACAGAGTAATTACCGTGTCAGAAATTAAGTATATCTTAAAGGAATTTAACATAGTCACGTCAAAAAATATAAAAAGTTATTCTTTTCAGTTATATCCGATTCCAATTCAAAACAGACATGAAACATGTAATTAATTTTTTTGTACAAATATGAGTAACTGAATGAAGCTAATAGTCTTGAAATGATTGTTAGTTTGACGTGTTGGGGAAACCCAGTCTTAATAAAGCTTGACCGGCTTGACCAGGATTCGAACCCAGGACCTCTTACATTCAAAGCTAGAAATGTACCAAGACTCCTAGTGCTATGAGAAAAATAAAAAAACTCTTAACATTTTGTTGGTGTCTCCAAAGCAACAAGAAAGCATGTTAAAAGTTATCTTTTATATCAATCTAAAAAAATATTATTCAGCTTCACCAGGATTTGAACCAAGGACCTCTTGCACCCGAAACGAGAATCACGCTCAGAGACAATCGAGCCACAAACGATGTAAACGAAACCTGGCTTCTTACTACGTTCTCTAAAGCAACAACTAAATTGGTTTTTTCTACTGTTGCAAGTAGTGATGCTTCACATTCGGGTAACTGAAATCTCAAAACCACTTTTTTGGAACTGCAAGTAGATGTGACAAGAGTAGATGTGCAGGTAGATTAATAGCAAAGCATTTCCTATGAGGAAATTTATAAAGAAGATATTTGCAAGATGAGATATAGTGAAAATCTAAAGCAACAACTAAACTGGTATTTTTTCTGCTGTTGCAAGTACTGATGCTTCACATTGGGTTAACTGAAATCTCCAGACAATTTATTTTTTTGAGACTGCAAGTAGATGATAAACCTATGAGCAAAGCATATCCAATGAGGAAATTTATAAAGAAGATATTTGCAAGATGATATAATGTGAAAAATATGCACAGTACGAATTATATTGAAACAAAGTATTAACGGCGTGTAGTTACTGATGCCGTAATTGCTCTGCAATGAGTAGCAGTCAATATCAAGGATTAGAATTTGATCTCTCAAATAAAACAGTGATGTCAGACAAGGTGGGAGACACAAATAATTAAAGTTATACCAAGACTCCTCAACCTTGGTTTAGATTAATGGTCAGAATTAATCAAGCAATCATTCTCAGGTACTAGGTATTGGACAAATGAATTGAGTTTACAACAGACCAATATTAACAATACTCAATCTCCAACTTACTGTATGCCAATCAATGGTGATTATAAAATTGATGCTGGAACATATACACACATCGTTTCTATAGATGAGAATTAAATTGCTGAATTTTAATTACCTTAGGTGCTTCCAGATTTTGCATGTCCGCCAATAATAGTTACAACATTAACAAACAATACATGTACTTTGAAAATTTCATGAACAAACAAGCTACAATTTCCTTATTATACTGGAAATTACACAAGCGTGTTAGCCCAACCAAAGCTAAAAGCATTCATAATTAAAAATGTCTCAGTACAAAAAGCCAAATGAGGGTTTCACAACAATTCAAGGGTGGCTCAACTCCTCACCAGTTCAATTGCCAAATATTCTGCAAGGACTGTTGACACCTTTACAGTTTTTAACTGAAATAATATTAATTTATGAGCAAAGAAGTTGCCAGAGTGTCAGCTACTAGTCCCCTGTTCCATTTTCCCAAACATCTGTTTCAACCTCTGTTGAAAATCATTGTACGATAACAAGAAGATGAGAGCGTTAGAAAAGGAAAATTCAACATTTCAGTAGTTATACTAGCCAAACTGCTCTAGTTATTATATTTATAATAAGTCATTGACAGTATCATAACTGGTTACCCCTGTACTCTGTGTTTAGCTAACATGAAAAAATGTACTAAGCCTCCATATAAGCTTTCACTAAACATTTGAATTATTCTCCTGGTAAAAGCTTCCTTTTTTACATACATGTACATGCAAGGTTGTTTGAAATAGTAGATAACTCAAAACCATACTTTTTTATTACAGCAAAACATTTTAGTAATTTCCTTTTGAAAATTGTTTGCCAATGTAGGAAACTCTGGCTCATTGATGCAAGTTGCCATGAGCGAGCAGGTGTTGAAAAAACAAATTACTGCTTGCCTTTTTCAAAAGAACAAATATGTAAGAATTGTATAGTAGTTTCAAACACTGTAACACAATTACTTCAAAAGAAGTATTACCAGCATATAATTAGGGAGAAACTTGTGATAATTCGTTAGCAGTTGTTTTTGAGGCAGTCTTCAATTGAATGGATTATAATGTCAACCCACAAATAAGACAATGACATAAGACGAGGTTGGAGACACAAAGAATTCAAAGTTACATTGCGACTCTCTAACTTCAAGTTCGTTCGATAGCCAGAAATATCAAAACATTATCCGGAGCTAAGTTTTGGACCGACGAGTGTTGTTCATAAAGTCTGCTGTCGGATTCCATACACATTTGTGCATACCTTTGGAATTCAGTAACAAATATTAAAAGTTTTTAGAAGGAATGCAGTAGTTTAACCTTGTATTTGAATTAAAGTGATAATTGTTAAACAGAGTTGAGCTATGTAAAACATTAAAATCAATTATGCATGAAATCTTGTGTCATTAATTTCAAAAGTTACTTTCAATGATTATTACAGACAGTATTTCGTGGTGAGCTTTCATGTCCTACCAGTATCAACTTTATTTTGTAAAATGAATGTCATTATAAAAAGACTTGGGATATGTAATTCGCCTACCACAGTGATATGCCTAAGTGAGCTACAAAATGTTCCATGTTAAATAAATTATATTGAGAGGTCATGTCTGATTTCAACATAACTTAGCAACTTAGTTCAGAGAAATTCCTTGTTGATGTAAAAAATCTGGCTCATCGATAAAGCTGGTCGTGTAAAAACATGCATTGGAAATATCAATTTCTTCTTGCATTTTTACAAAATAACATAAATGTCAGTTATTAAGAATATATAGCTTCAAAGATTACAACACAATTGCTTCATAAAGTATTACTCGCACACAATTAGTGAGATGTTTGCCATAATTGCTTGGCAGTTATTCTTGAGTGAGTAGTCCATCGATCGGATTATAATTTTAACTGAAAATAAGCCAATAACATCAAGCGAGTTAGAAGACACCAAAAACTGAACTTAAACCAGAACTCCTTAATTTTAAGTGTGCTAAATTGCAAGACATAATCAAACATTTAATAAACATCTGCAGGTACTAGGTATAGGAGATATAAGTTTAGTTTACCACAAAGTGTTTTAGCAACCTATGATCTTTAGCTTAGGGCAATCAATGGTGATCATAAAAGTAGAGCAGCCACATATACACACCTTCGTTTTTATGAGTAAGAAGTAGAGGTCTGACCTATTAATATCTGCTATCTAATAGTTTATAGTTTCATGCTCTCTATAGTTTTATGGTTGTCATTTTAAAATGGCAATCATCATGTGTGTGCGCAAACAGTTTCGCAGGTAAATGACAAACATGAAGCGTTTCCAATATTGCAATGCCTCACAGGTACTGAGTAGTGTACGACTACATATGTAGTATAAAAGCTCCTTAAAGGTAGTGATAGTGTGTTTCAACATACCTCCAAGAAAACAGGAAAGCATTCAATGCTAGCACCAGCTGCGGCCAAATCAGTAGATTTCTTTAAAGAATGACCTTAATCTTACTTCATTGAGTTTCAGCTATCTTGTAAGTATGTATTACAACAGCATGCAAATGATAAAGCTGATACAGTCAAATCCATACTTACATGCATTTCACCAAACAAACTCTCTAACATACAATGACTGCGGTGCATACAATGACTCTATAGTAGAAAGGAATTTGTAATATTCAACTTGCAAAGTTTTCAAATATTTCATATTTTTTGACAGAAAATGATGAGGCTGGTCAAATATGAAAAATAAATAAAATAATATATATTTACTCCAAATTTATTCCTTAACTAACTTTAATGGAAAGTTAGTTCAAAGTTGGAAAGTAAGGCTAGGTATTCGTCTGTACTCAGTTGATGCAATCAAACATGGCTTCATAGAAAGTCAGTAAATCCTTTATGTAAACCAATTTCTGTACCCAGAACAAGAATCATACCCTAGACCATCAAGCTTCGCATTAACAATTTTAATCAAAGAAAATCTGACAAATTGGCTAGAGAGAATCAGTGATTCTTTGACCCAGCTCCAACCTGCAGAACACTGAATGCATTGACTTATTGATGCTACCAATCAGGATATAGCCTCTTGTTCACAAACTAATATTGCAGCAGTAAAAAATGAATACAGGAAACTGTCACAAAAACACAAATGATTCTTGTTAAGTTACTGCCACTGAAAACAATCACAATTATCTAACCTTGTGTCTATGTGAGCAGAGATAATAGCTACTAAATATTTATTTTTCTGTTTCCTTTTATAAATAGTCATATTATTATGAAATCTCTGAGCGTTTTAATCGCGATCAATTTTTATCAATTTTAATCTTGAAACATTTTGGTAATCAGATCATCTCATACATCAACAACAATTGTAAATGAGAGAAAAATACTGTTTTATTCTGATGAAATCTAAAAAATTGTGTAAGTTCATTATCATTGCCAATGTAGTCATGGCCAAGTTTATTTTAACCCTTTTTTACTGAGTGCACACGACTCCAAAATGTGTATATGTAAAGCTATTCGGTAGCACGATTTAGACCAAATTTGGACAGTTAATATAACAGTTCAGTAATAATATGCAACAATGTCGCATAGCGTAATGTAATTATTTCCAGAGTGCTATACCCTTGTTATTATCAGTAATATATTCAAAAGATGCGATTGAGAACATTGTACACTTCAGATGCCATCAAAAGTTGAAGGCTCTCTGAGAAAATCAGAGATTCTCATGTGGCCCCTGATAAAAATTACTTGCCAATATAATCTATCAAAATCAAAATCTATAAAACTTTCAATTTTCCAACAACTCAAATTTAGCATAGGATTCGAGAACAATATAGTCTATCAAAATCCTTCTAGAAAGTTTCCAAAATATGATGTACCCTAAAGTTGTCAACTTGTAAAGATTTAACTCATACTTTTATAAAAAATAAGCACAAAGGGTGGGTTACTTCCTTCATGAAAAATAAGAATGCAAAAATTTGAAATCATTTTTATCAGAGTGTGTACGTACACGTCTGTAACATTCAGTGTTTAGTCATATAGCCTATATAAAATAGTGGGAGCTTTTTGATTGGTGTACACAGTGACAGAGTCAGGTAGCCCTTGTTGATAGCAGATAAATGTACGCATGCCTCGCTTTATTACAAACCTTAGCCTAAGATCTTAATAAATAGTCAATGTTAGCAGGCTATGATAGCTGAGTAGCTATTCTGTTAGAAAAGCCTTTAATGTATACAGGAAATGTTTTGAGGGCATTCATTCATGTACCATTATTTAATTGATAGTATAATTACCGTGTCAGAAATTAATGATATCTTTAAAGGAATATAACATAGCTACATCAAAAATTATAAAAAATCATTCTTTTCAGTTCTATCTGATTCTAATTCAAAACAGACATGAAACATTTAATTAATTCTCTGTACAAATGTAAGTAACTAAATGAAGATTGTCTTGAAAAAATTGTTAGGTTGACATATTGAGGGAACCAAGTCTTAATACAGCTTGACCGGCTTGACCAGGATTCGAACCCAGGACCTCTTACATTCAAAGCTAGAAATGTACCAAGACTCATAGTGCTATGAAAACTATAAAAAAACTAATATTTTGTTAGTGTCTCCAAAGCAACAAGAAAGCTTGGAAAATGTTTCCTTTCATATCAATCTAAAAAAATATTATTCAGCTTCACCAGGATTTGAACCAAGGACCTATTGCACCAAAGACGAGAATCACACTCGGGGACAATTAAGCCACGAACAATGTAAATGAAACCTGGCTTTATGCTACGTTATCTAAAGCAACAACTAAACTGGTGTTTTTTTCTGCTGTTGCAAGTACTGATGCTTCACATTGGGTTAACTGAAATCTCAAAACAATTTATTTTTTTGAGACTGCAAGTAGATGATAAACCTGTGAGCAAAGCATATCCAATGAGGAAATTTATAAAGACGATATTTGCAAGATGATATAATGTGAAAAATATGCACAGTACAAATTATATTGAAACAAAGTATTAACGGCGTGTAGTTACTGATGCCGTAATTGCTTTGCAATGAGTGGCAGTCAATATCAAGGATTAGAATTTGATCTCTCAAATAAAACAATGATGTCAGACAAGGTGGGAAACTCGAATAATTAAAGTTATACCAAGACTCCTCAACCTTGGTTTAGATTAATGGTCATAATTAGTCAAGCAATCATTTTTAGGTACTAGGTATTGGACAAATGAGTTGAGTTTACAACAGAGAAATATTAACAATACGCAATCTCCAACTTACTGTATGCCAATCAATGGTGATTATATAATTAGTGCTGAAACATCGTTTCTATGGATGACAAGCAAATGGCTTAATTTCAATTACCTTAAGGTGCTTCCAGATTTTGCAAGAGCACCAATAATAGTTACAACTTTAACAAAAAAACTTTGAAAATCTCATGAACAAACAAGCTACAACTTCCTTATTATATTGAAATCTACACAAGTGCGTTAGATTTTTGCAAAAGGTTTCACTCCACTAAAGTCGAATTGACAGAATAGTTTTTGAAAAGAATTTCGAAATTACCAAAATAGCTTTGCAAGATACTTTCATTTTAGAAAATCTGCGAAATATTTCAAAACTTTTGTGACCTTGGTGTTTATACATGACTAGCTGCATTACCCGCCTACAGAGACAGAATCACTCGCATCATAAGATTTATTGAGAGTTGTCATTCATACTGTATAACAACTCCAAATATACAGTGTACTGAAATTGTTGCCCTGATGTATTATTATATAAATTGTCTACTGAAATTCTTGCCCTGAAAGTGCATACACATATACATGTCGATAATGTTGGGGATAACAATGGAAATTTGCAATGTGTTTTAAAGCTAGATGCGTGTAAAATCTAGTAAATATTCTAGATTCATGTGTCTAGATTCATGCATCCGTTCACACCCGTCTATATTCGAAGTTGACGATCACGCACTTCTGTGGCTGAGTCCCCCCCTCGGCTGACCAGTCTTTACCCCCCTCACAGTTGACAATCGGTTTCTTGCACTCGCCCGCCCCGCAATCAATTGCTTTGCACTCGCAATCAATCGCCTTGCAATCGATCGCTTTGCAATCAATGGCAAAAGATTTAATAAAAAGTCACAGAGCAAACTTTGCAGAATAATCACAGTAACATTGAAATAATAATTTTATTTATCATTTTTCTTTAGTATAATAAAGGACTATTATAAACAGTTTTAATTAGAAACAAATTAAGTAGCACCAAGTCTATCAGGGGTGTAGATTAACTCGTTACAAATATAAAAGGGGGGGGGGTCAGCTAAATATGATCCAAAAACTTTAGTCTAGCGGCAGGACTACTTTTACTAACTTTATCATCTGACAATTTATGATATCTTTCCATTTACTTTGACAAGAAAATTGGACTTGTCCTCCCTTGGTTTGCTCGCATTTGATAACATTACATAACATTTGCTTGTTTTGGTATTAGCGTTATACTAGCCTGTTTGTGTTTTAGCATAATTGTATTTCAAAAATTATGCTGATAGAAATTATCACTGGATAGCAAGAATAGCAAGAGTAATTCTTAGCCTGAGATCCCTGCCATGAGCGACAAGAGCTAATGAACAAGAATGACCAATAGGCAATGGCTATACCTTCTGTTCGCTAAGATTCCTCTATATACTCTGCTCTCCTAAGTTTTACACACTTCTCACATACAATGGTAGCATTCTATTGAGAATTTTATATTGACACCATGAAAACTTCTGAGTGAACACAGTACAGTCAGACCTCAACACGCTAGCATTATGTATTCTGATACTTACCTCGTATGTCAGTCCTCTTCTATCTCAAATCAATTCGTACTATGTAAAATATATTATATATTATATTATTGAAACTATTATTATTTTATAATTATCATTTCTGTAAATTCATATACTGAAATTAGTCCATTCCTACCTACTGAACAAAACCACCTATAATACTACCCTAGGACGCTTATGTATTCGCGGCATCTAACTTTCGCGTTTTCGCGGTGTCATCCTCTCGCGAAAATTTAATGAGCGAAACTAAACTATCATAACGAGCGAGCGAAAACGCGAAGTTAAATAGCTTTGCTTATTGATATCCACAATAAAATCGTCATATTAGAAATGCAGGCAATTTTCGTCTGTGGTCTGTGCCTCGATCAATGGGAAATTTCTGGTAAACTCATTATAGCTAATACACCAACTGAGCAGCATGGCAAAGCAAATTAAGATTATATCAGTTTAGTCACCGAATTTGTAACTGATGAGGATGAAAGTCTGGTAGGTGAAGTCATAAAATTGCAGAATAATTATTGTAGTGATGAATTTTATTACCAACCAAAAACAATATCAACCCTCATCAGGTCTAACCACATTATATCTTCCACTGCCAACCATGTACAAATTAGCTACTGGCCTAGTGCCAGCCATTTTACCGAAATTGCCGATATTGCTTCATGATCTGTATACAGTATTTTTTCAAGTTGTACTTCAATTATCTGTATAATAACAAAAATCTAAATTGGCTATTATGTCACCAACAACTAATTTTTTCAACTAATTGTAATCACCAACTGTTTTATGACTCGCGCGGGGTAGTTAATGAACTCACAGAAATTGTTCGTTTTCAGATTAGCAATTCTCAAACAAAAGTTTAAAATTGCTTCGTTGTTTTAGGCCGATTTTATAGAGAAATCTTCGGACAACACAGTCAATTTCATAAAACGCTTAAAGACCGTGGGTTATGTGGTCAACAAATAATAAAATCAGGTTACCAGACAATTGCTGAGAAAGTCCAAAAATGCGTTTATGGCAGTGGCCCCTAGAAAACGCATAAATGCATTTATGGCAGCGTAAGGGTTATACAGTTTTGGTTGTGAAGTTGGTTGCTACCTATCTATTTTCTTTTTCTTGGGATTCGAGTGTGAAAGTCACAGCGGGAGGAACCTAGACGTCATTGATAATCTAAAAAACAAATGGCAGCAAGTGATCAAATTGAATTGCCGATCTCACCCACACATTTCAACCTGTGGTTTACAAATACGAACTAGTCCCAAATTGAATTTTTTTCTCATTAGCAAACAGGACCTGAGGAATGTAATCTGTTTTTTCCACTGCATTTATTTTCACATCACTATATTTTCGCACTCATCAGAGCCGCGAAATAAAGTTGCAGCGAAATTTTATTCTGTGTGCTACTCACGAAACTAAATACTAGCGAAATATAAGTGTCCTAGGGTATGAGAGTTGCAAAAAGTGCCGGCTTTCAGCACACATAAGACATACCCGTGGCCTTGCCTCTTTTTGCCTTGTTTTTGATTTCCGTTCGTCTTCAATGTTAGCCTTTCTATAACTTTACAAACTGACTCAACGAGAAAACCGAACGATGCTATTTTTACAAGTGGCTTCTCCTTTGATGAGTGGCCAACTAGAAGCCACGTAGAGAACCGCCTCATACGCTCGTATTTCACATTTGCATCATGTCTATTATCAAATATTTGTGAGAAATCTTTGTCATGCTTCCACATTCTCGTATGTTGGGAGACTCGTATGACGAGGTATAACTGCAGCATTACACACGAGTAAACCATAGAGCAACCTTTAAACTATACATCTATGAATATTTGCATGTCACAATGGGACTAAAAATTGAAAACAGGGGCATAAGTTTAAGAAAGTTCAAAAATTTTAGAATTCTAATCGAACTTTATATATTGAATGATTGATGATTTCCCTGCAAAATAGGTTGAAAATTACATGAACCTATAAAATATTGAGAAGCATTCACACACCCCATGTCTCTGTAAGTCTTGTTATTTTCTGGATGGTTAGTCACCCTCCGCTTGTCTAGCCACTGTCTCCTTGACTAGCCATCTTGTTCATGTTCAACCACTTGTTTAACCAGTTTCACCTCTTCCTGGCATACCTAACCACCCTCTACCAATCCATTAGCAGTATTAAACACTAACGTAGATAATATATTTCAATAGGTCAACATAGCCTTATAGCCATCAAGCCAAAGGATTAAATGTTGAGTATTTAATTATCAGCCATTAGGCCAGGATAAACTCAAAGATATTGCATAATAAACCTAAAGGGGTAGGTAGCTACAGTCAGGACACACCAGTGCTAGTAAGCTCAGCATTGAACCAAAGAAGTAAATAAAAAAGACGTATTGGCATTTTTTGGCTAAATTGGCCATTTTTATTGAAAGCCCTTAGCAACTTCTTTGCTAACTAGCAACTTCTTTATTAACTAGCAAATTATTTGCTAACTAGCAAATAATTTGCTAGTTAGCAATTTTAGGTCGAATTTTATTCTTTATAAACTATGGAGTATTTATGACGCGCTGTGGATGGTAGGCCTGTGTTTTCAACTGTTTTTACTGTTTGTAGTTATGCTAGGCTTTCTTACACATCTCTAACTCCCCGTATTTCACATGATGACTAGCTAAAAGATCACGCGATGCTCCATAAATTCATTATATAAGTCCTGGTGAAAGCATGATTACTTACCCTTGTTATACACGCAACATCCAGCTATGCCATTTTTATTTCCTCTAGATTTTTGTCTCCTAACATTGAATGCCGCTTTTGGGTTATAATTAGAGAACGACTGGTATTATTGAGAAGACATCATTGCATGCCAACTCTATGAAAGATTGCTTCAATTATTTCTATTGTCATCGACACGACCCGCTTACAATTTACGAGTGGCTCTCACCATCACAGAGACTTGTTTTTTGTGGTTAAACTCTAAGACTTAAATATGGTACACTCTCGATGCTGCAATGGTTGCTATGATCTCTGACAATAATGTTTATCCTTCTACCTATTGGTTATACATTTGACAAACAAGAGATCAAGAAGGTAAGCTGCTAACATCAGAGTATATTTAATAGTCAAAGGTATATGTCTATAACATCAATATTCATAGTAAACTACAGCCAGTTTCCTATTGTTCCTGCATACGATTGACATTGAGTAAATTCTATTGAAATATATCAATAGAGTGATGCGGCTTCATAGTAGTTTTATGAAATTACTCATCATGTGTCCGCTTATATGAGCATTTAGCAAAGAATCTCACAGAAATGCAAAAACAGCAATTTTATGTCAGAATAAAATATTCTGACATCACAGATAGCATATAAAAAATTGAAAGACTGAGAGTAACATACCGTAAACCGGCAATTTGTGAGTGTCAAAACTAGCCAGAACTAATATCAGAAAGGAAATGAGGCTATAGATGAATATGAGTCTATGAGATGACCCTATAGTAATACATGGATGAAATGTCATTTAATGAACTGTAATTTGACCTGCTGTTGAGAGGCAATCTGCTTGTCACATCTACACTGTCATTTTTTCTCTTTGAGTTCCAAACGAAAAGGTTTGATTTTATGTCGGCCATGGGGACGCAATCCTAAAAAAGGAATGATATGGTTCTGAGAATATAAACAGACAATGGATAAATAGAACATGCCTATAAGACACAAGACATATACGATTAAAATGAACAGGACAAGTATGAAAAAATTCTAACAATTGACCAATCAGGGGTCAACTTACAGAGCCATGACAACACTCAACTAATGAAGACTTCTATGACGGAATATATAAAGGTAAGAGTGACTAAATGTTCCTTCTAAAGTGATTTAAATAAGTCTATGGCTAAAAACCGAATGCTACAAACCTACAAATAGGTATTGGACTAACCACCTCAACCCTTTGTACCCTAGACGACCTGGTCAAAATGTGCCACTCGCCCTGGGCAATGTGTCTAACGATCTAAGGTTTTGAAACTTTATTAAAATATATCTAAATGCGTTTATAATCCAACGATATTTTGTAAAAAAAGTAATGAAAGACGGGCAACTGACATCAAATGTCATCACACAGCAAAAAACAGTCTTTCACCGTTGTGGGCTGAAACCATAAAATTCGTACGATTTGAAAAGCTCGTAAAATAATTACACTAACATCATATCCGTCGAGCACACGATCATCATTATTTCATGAATCAGAGTGAACTGGATAATTATAGTCTGGTATCATAAAATCCTGTATTTGCATCACAATCCTTTATGACCTATCACCAAACAAGTCGTATCGGTTTGTTCGCGACAGGGTTCTAATAAAATTTGTTGTTGAAACAAAGAGAGAAAAGATAATTGAAATCTGTTACAAAAGGAAGCGAATTTTCTGGTCTAACTTAGTTCGCAAGAATTAATTTGGTTGGTTAGGCTGTTACCTAGAAACAGCTTTAGTAAACATCATGACGTGACTCTTGGCTCTACTATATAAATACTGTATTATAGGTAATAACCGAAAGTTGTTTGCTTCAATTTTTTGTGCGCCCATAAGAGCATATCACAAGTAAGTAGCATATAGGCAACTTTTTTGAAAGCTTTTAAAGTTATTTGTCAATTTGTTTTTCCCGGCAAAAAATACAAAGAATTGAAGTTATACCCAACTCCCTGATCTGGGATACATAAGATCAGCAGAACTCGTCAAACAATCACTAAATCTTTGTAGATCTGAAACATTAGACATAAGGTCTGTGAGTTTGGTTTATCACAAATAATTTGCAGCATTATAAATCACTATCTTAACTTAGTCATCCATAATCATAAAATATAAATTAGCCCTGACACAGAGCAGTTTTTATACAGAGTTGGTAAATATCAGGACACGCCCGAATTGGTTACAAATGTCTCATACTACAGAAGTTCTATTTGATGTTCTTTTCAGTTTTACAAAGCATCCGAAGGTTGGAGCAACCGTTAGGCTAAGAAGGTATCTATACAAATTGTTACCAAACACTACATGATGGCATACAAATTCATAGACTGTTATGTAATAATAAATGAATGGAGACGTCAAAAGCTGAAGTTAAATTTAAAGACTCCAAAGCAATAACTACCTACGAAGGATTAAAATGTATAATTGGTGTTATGTCTGCAATATTTCAGTTATAGTCTGCAGTGAGAACTAGTATTAGCTAAGGCAAATGCTGAATGTTTTTTGAAACATTAAAAAATTGTTTTAGAGTTAGCTATTTTCTAAAAATAGTCAACTAAAAGTGAATAAATATAATCTGTAAAATAAAAAGCTGCCGTGTTGCCAAAATATCTGTAAAACAGTGTAAGATATGCAATACATGTAAGTTAAATATAATGTGTGTAAACAAGAACATCTTAAGTGGATGTGCTTACACAGTCTTTGTGGTAATTGTGTTCTCATGTCTCACAGTGCCAGCCATTACCACATTTTAACCTATGTAAACTTGAAGTAAACAAAACTATCTGTAGTCAGTTGTATTGTTTGCTCAAGCTGATCACTGAAATATTGCATGCATCTCTCCACTTGCTTTTGTAAATTAACCTAAGAATATTATCCTATCAGCTAATATCAGGTGAGTCAGTACTACATGTACATGTATATGTTCAATAGTGTTATTAACTCTGCTGTAAGCTAATAGTTGACCTGTTCAACTTAGAGTTCAACTGGTTTAAAACTTTAATCAACTATTAAAGATCAAACATTTTTCTACTCTAGACAAAGCTTGGTCAAACTTGTGTTTAAAAAGAAAACGATTACTGGCCACTGAATTTTTTTGCCAAATCTCTCTATCAGATAACCTTATGTTTTCTTAGAGGAATTGCGTAAATAAATAAATGAACAGGCAGTCACACTTTTATCGTGATGTTCTTACCATAGCTGCGTGGGACCCTGATCAATTAGTTAATTAGGCTTTTAGCAAGCACTTTCTGTTTCTTAGGCCATAATTAGTATACTAAAATGCAGTTGGTGTAAAAGAATGTGCAAATATTGTATTTGTATAAATTAAAAACAGTTTTACAAGCTGTGCGTTTAAAAAGAGGGAATGACCTTGAATACAAAATTTATTTTAAGACTACTCGTACCTATAAAAGTGTAAATTACTATTTTATATCTATTTTTTGTTTTAAATGTGTTAGATATTAACAGTTACTAATGCTATGTAGGAATCCTCATTAAATGCCTTATGATAAATAAGCAAAGCGAATAAACTTTGTCTATGTACCCACTATGTCAGAATGTATGAGTTATGAATTGATACAAATTCTTTTGCGTCCGAATTTTTATCAACTTGCACAGCTTTCCAACATTTTTCATTCAATTTTTACTAATATACATAAAAGTTTAAAAGATAAAGCGTTACGAAAATGATGTCATTAGAGATTGTGCTAGCGTATGATTGTTTTGAATTTCACCAATTTTTAATAAATGAAAACCAATTTCTTAGGTTCAATCTTTTTACGCACTTTGTAAAAGCAATACAAAAATTTAGACACGTTTAAAACAGGCTCTACACATCATCTGATACTGTGCACAATGCTGACCACAACGTTAGAATTTATTTCAGACTGCAGTAATTATATAATTACGCGTGTTGGCAGCATAATTATGATATCACCTTGCTTTTATATAAAATTATTATGTCTTTCTTTTAACAACACTTTCAAGTAACACATTCGCAAAAAATATTAAAAAGCATTTAGAAACTTTGGCTACATGTAGCTGAATTTCCATTTATTTTCTATCCGGATTAAGATTTTTTAAACAAAACATAATTTTGTAAAAGTTTTTTCAATCCTTAACTGATTACTCGGTGTACAAAAGCAGCCTATTACAGTTTTAAAAACAGTGTTGCTGTCTGACATGTGAGAGATTTGCATGGCAAGTCAGTGACCAAATCAAAAGACTGCTATATTCATATCAAAGTTAAGAGCATGATTCGTTAGAAGCTGTTAAGCTATGATGTATTGTACTTCAAAGCCCAGTCTAAACGTAAAAGATTTTCATGTATCCTATAAATTCAATAAGTATTGATGTTCAGGAGAATCGTTAAAAAAGTTAGTTCATAATGGATGACTAACATGCCGATGGTATTACAATCTATTAAGGGTGATCCAACGGGACAGCTCAACAATAAGATTTGTTTGAATGCATATCCAGGTCTCCTACCCGCTAATTAAATGATTGAAATTTGATCCTTTAGCTTGCAGGATAAGACTCTCTGGACTTGAAGTATTAATTTGTTGAAATTGTTGTTGATTAAATATTACAGACTAGTTTAAAATAGGAGCAGAAGGGAGTTAGACATGCCAAAGAGACTATGCCAAAGAAACTAGCTGAACGAACAGAAGGTGACCAGAAAGAGAGCGTATAGAATGTGTAAGCTTTGCAGTAATGGACAGGTTAGTAAAACTTTAATATATGCAGTACTAACCAAGTTTGCCGACAAGCAGACCTTGCTTGAAACAATAATAATATACTATACCTACTATAATAGAGTGACGGTTGTGTGACAACTTGCGTTAAGTTTGCATTTTCAAAAGTTGAAGGACATTACTCCCCATGGCCATACGGAGAATAAGAAAATTGCCAATTCTCATGACATTAATCGTAATGCATGTGTTACTAGTTTATAAAGTAAGGCAAGACTGGAAAGCATGACCTATTTGCATGTACTAGTGCAATGCTGTCGGTTTGTAAGACCATTTCCGTGGCATAAGCATAGTGGATTGTATGAGTGTCTCATTTGTAAGCAGTGACACTAAATCATGAAAGATTGAGAAAAACACAGCTGTTTCCATTAAAGTATCGCCTTGCCATAGGAGGTCGGTCGCTGTGCTCTGATTGTATGCAAATATTGTAATTAATTTACAGAGAATAGCTAGGAACATACTTCCTAGTAAAACCATGGTTCTACAAATGTGGAATTAATTTTTGTTGCCATTTAAAAATTGAATTTCAATAAATTTTGTATGTGGCAATTTATGAAATGTACACTATACTGGTAAAATTAACAGTTCAAAAGCAAATGTAATGACGGAGTTTGGCAGTTTGTTATGGATGACTAATACTGATGGTAGTTCAAGCCAACAATGGTGATCCAGGGTGACAGTTTAGCAACACATTGCATTACATAATGTAGCTAAGTCTGTCCCTGCTAGTTTGAGAATAAAAATTTGATCTTTTGGTCAAATCGATAAATTGTATGAATTTGATACTATTAAACAGTGACACTGATTGACAAGATAATGAGAGTGACCCAACTGTTTTCATGATGGCATTGCGGTATGTTGCTATGATGTTACAGAATGAAACCTTACAGTAATTAGTTCACGCATAATATCTTTGAGCATCAATCCTATTAAAGACATGACATTAAAAATGTAAAAACAACTTTTTGTTGCCATTTGAAAAACAATTTTTAATGAAACCAGAAAGTGATATTATATTACAAAATATGAAATGCAAACTATACCAAAAAACCGCACAATTTGGACTGTCATCCAAGTGTTAGTCAATTGATGATAGATGACTCACATGCTAATGGTAGTTTGAACAAATAATGCTGATGAAATGTAGCAGTTGAACGATGAATTCTATTAAAATGAATAAAATGAAATAAAACATGTCACTTGTCACATTGCTGTTGATTTTCTATGTTAACTCTTTCAAGCTTCGGCTTCCATTGAAAAGTATGAGTGTAAATTGCACTCAAAAGGACACAATTTATGCTATTTAATTTACTACAAATGCCGTAGCCTTTTGAACAGAAGCAAACTGAATTTATAGTTTAAACTATGAATTGTTGAAACTTTGATTTTTTAAATAATTGCTTGGCATAAGGTAAGAGGTGGAAAAAGAAATAAGTCCAAAGTTAAAGGGAGGTGCAGCAAAGGGATGAAAAAGCCACATGCGGCTTCGGAGCCACGGGTTGCTGATTCTTGGTCTAATTGGTACCAGTTGACTGCAAAATTTCCTCCCTACGATGTTATTAATCTGACTTAAAATTCTTGAGCTTAAGCTTTCAATAAAAGTCTCATGTTTAAACCACACCAAGTAGAACCCAATTCATTCATTATTTATATTCGTTTCACACATTGTCAAAGTACACGCATTGTCACTTGAAACATCTAAACATCACTAATTCAAAAATAATTATCCCGATGTCTGTGTGGGGTGTGTCTAGTCAACATTAAAATGCTAACATTTTTTTTTTACAATAAAAAACATTTTTTGCAATTGCAAATGCTGAGTAATCAAACTGTCTGAACTAACCCCAAAGAGTTTTCAGTTTTACTCTTAGCTCCATTTGAAATTTGATCTAGATAATAACACAAATCTGTTTTATTTGCACTTCTGTGTGCCCTTTCTTATAACATCTAAAAATATTGATCTAAATTCTGTCTGAACTAATAAAGAACTTTAAACTCTACTTTCAGCTCAATTTAAAGCATAACATAGATAATGACACAAAGCTGTTTCATTTGCATTTCCGTGGGCTTTAAAAAATTTAACACAACACAGTTGCATTCGTGATTTGGAACAAACTTCTAAAAAGCATGAATGCAACATTTTTTGATTCATACATGAGAAGATAACTGCTATTTCTACTTTTTCAAATTTTTTTAAAATCACCACTATATTACTTTCAAAACCCAGTTACTGCATTGCATTGTGAATATGAGATGTACTGCAGTCTGCGATGATCAAACTCCTCATGAAACGTCGGTTTATACCTGCACTCTCCTATCACATCTTAAAATATTGATCTAAACTGTCTGGCTGACTTTAAAAAAACTCTATGATTAAATTTAAACAACTCTTTTCGGACTCCGACATTTGACTGTGTTAACAGGGAAAATTTGCAGCTATAGTTAGACAAAGCTCATAATTTAAAGTATATAAAATTTGAGCTAGGCCAAAAAAAACTTTTCAAAAACAGCAAAAGTTCGCATTATTCTTGCGTTAAATTCTACTCGTATAATTAATTATTCAATTGATCATATAAAGGTCAAAGAATAAATTTGGAATTATGCCATTTTGTACCATATTTTGGTTCCAAGAGTAAGCTGGGCAAAAAGTTTTTGCAATAGTAAAGCTTGAACTAGGTCAAATACATCTCATTTTAAAAAGGTGTACAGAATAAACTACAATATGTTAGATGATACATTTTCAAATAAGTCTGCGCAAGTGCATCAAAAAACCATTAACTGTGCATCTATTTTAAATTTATAATTTATATACCGTTGGCCTTTTATGTTAATATACATCTTTGAACTAAAGTCATGTATAAACGAAAAAAGGCCAACTATAAAAATGCAAAAAGCTGTGTGTTCGAAACCCTGGCACGGCAATATTTTTTTGTAATGCTTTTGGATTGAGTTCCTACATGCTGATGCAGATAAACGCAAATAATTGCCAAAATAGCTCTTCGCTGTAAAAAACTAATTGTTAGCAAATTATTTTTGACAAGACAAACCTCACACAGCCATAGAGTTGCCTCCCTCTGTTCATAGTTGTTTTTTCCTATTATATCTTTAAATATTGATCTGAACTGTCTGGCCGACCTTTCGAGAATTATCTTTTAATTATATTTACACAAACCTTGTTGGACTCTGACTTTCGGTCGTGTTAACAGGGCTGATAAGTGTCTATATTTATACAAGGCTCTTCAATCAAGAATATATACCATATAGTTTAGACCGAAAAGTGACTAAACTATTTAAATTACAGCAACTTGTCCAATGTTTCTGGTGTTAATTTTTATTATTTGTTGGAGCAACTAGTTGTGATAAACCGTTGCTAATGTCTTTCTTAGCAATGTTACCCTTAGGGGGCTTCTTCTGTTTAAGCCAATGTTTGTAGAACTGTTTTTCTACCACAAGATTTAATACTGCGATAACGAGACAGTGGTTGTATTTAAGAACAGTATATTTAACGATCTATATTACGTATTGAGAATGTATCATAGTATGTATGTATGTTGAACTACAGACTCCTCACAAACATGATGGGGTTCCCTTATATAGGAGAGAATGACTTGCATAAAATATGTGTGGCATGAGTCAAACACAAGATACGAAAAGGTTGCAGAATAATATTTACACAATTAATTTTGTTCCAGGCGCACAGACAAAGATAAGCAAGCGGATGCGGACAGATAATTAGCGTAGTTGGAATGTTTATGGAGGCTGACATGAATGGTGACACAGACAGTCTTGGCAGGAAAAGATGTTGGTCTTGTAGTAATTGTCAGATGTCAAATGATGAACTGTTATAAAAAAATGTTACGTTCTTATCTTTTGTGTATACTAAAATAACAACTTAATGTATAAAAGATATGTAACTCTGACATGAGAGTTGTTCTGACATTGGTATGTAGAAACCGCAGCTAGGCAGAAGCAAGATGAAACTAGGTCATAGTCAAGATACAGGTATCTTACATAGTAATCAATTTATATAACTTGATTTGAATATCTATGAGCAAACTCTTTTCGAAAACTCTGTTCGTAGTTGCACTTTCCTATTATACCTCTAAATATTGATCTACATTTTCTGACTGACCTTTCATAAATTATCTTTTATTTACATTCAAATAAACCTTTTTGTATTCTGACTTCCGATTGTATGAACAGGGCTAATAAGTGTCTACATTTATACAAGGCTCCTCAATCAAGAATATATACCATATAGTTTAGACCGAAAAGTGACTAAACTATTTAAATTACAGCAACTTGTCCAATGTTTCTTGGGTTAATTTTTATTATTTGTTAGAGCAACTAGTAATCAATTTATATAACTTGATTTATGCTATTTGAACCTTGTTCTGTGACAGATTTTAGATTGCCATAAGTTTCTTTGGCATTGGCAATTTTTAAAGTAGGTCAGATGATCAATTGCAGAGTAACAAAAAGGTTGGTGTTTCATACTTTTTCATGGCAGTTTTAAAGTGAGCAGCGCAGGCGCCAGCGAGTCAGTTTAATTATTTTTGGCATCAGGCCTGTGTTACACAATCTCACTTACTCGTTAATGTGCCAACACTACCGCTAATCTTTAGCGGAACCAGTCGTCTGCAAAACTTTCTCCTTTTGAAGTGGGTAATCTGTCTTAAATTCCTCAAGCCAAGACTTTCATTGAAAGTTGCGAGTTTAAACCGCACTGAATAGAACCCAATTTATTCATCGTTTATATCTGCTACACACATTGTCAAGCGTTAAAAATTCCTTAACAGCACATCTATTTTGAAACTAATGAACCAGATGGCTGTGTGAGGTTTATCTGCTCAAAGTTAAATTGCTCGCCATTTGTTTTTTACAGCAAAGAACTATTTTGGCAGTTACCAGGGCTGTGTGCATCAGCGTGTAGGAACTAAATCCAGAAGTGTTGGAAAAACATATTGCGGTGCATGGGTATCAAACACACAGCTTTTTGCATTTATAATTTTGGCCTTTTTTATTAAAACAATGACTTCATTCTAAGCAAACCATGATGCGACTCTAGGTTCCACTATAAAAATACGGTATCACAGAAAATAACAGAAAACTGTTCGCTTCAAACTTCTTGTGCGACTTTAAGAGCTCATCACAATGAAGTAGCATTTATGCAAAACTTTTGAAAGCTTTTAAAGTTACCGCAAATGTTTTAAAAACTTGGTTACTGTAGCGATTTGTGAATCTGAGATCTCTTGTTGTTTGCTATGAGCAAACTCTTTTCGAAAACTCTGTTCGTAGTTGCACTTTCCTATTATACCTCAAAATATTGATCTACTTTTTCTGACTGACCTTTCATGAATTATCTTTTATTTACATTCAAACAAACCTTTTTGTAGTCTGACTTCCGATCGTGTGAACAAGGCTAATAAGTGTCTACATTTATACAAGGTTCCTCAATCAAGAATATATACCATATAGTTTAGACCGAAAAGTGACTAAACTATTTAAATTACAGCAACTTGTCCAATGTTTCTTGGGTTAATTTTTATTAAATGTTATAGCTATTAGTAATCAATTTATATAACTTGATTTATGCTATTTGAACCTTGTTCTGTGACAGGTTTTAGATTGCCATAAGCTTCTTTGGCATTGGCAATTTTTAAAGTAGGTCGGATGATCAAATGCAGAATAACAAGGTTGGTGTTTCATACTTTTTCATAACAGTTTTTAAGTGAGCAGCGCAAGCGCCAGCGAGTCAGTTTAATAATTTTTGGCATCAGGCCTGTGTTACACAATCTCACTTACTCGTTAATGTGCCAACACTACCGCTAATCTTTAGCGGAACCAGTCGTCTGCAAAACTTTCTCCTTTTGATGTGAGTAATCTGTCTCAAATTCTTCAAGCCTAGACTTTCATTGAAAGTTGGGAGTTTAAACCACACTGAATAGAACCCAATTTATTCGTCGTTTATATCTGCTACACACATTGTCAATCGTTAAAAAGCCCTTAACTGCACATCTATTTTGAAAATAATCATCCACATGACTGTGTGAGGTTTGTCTGGTCAAATTAAATTGCTCACCATTTGCTTTTAACAGCAAAGAACTATTTTGGCACTTACAAGAGCTATGTGCGTCAGCATGTATAAACTAAATAAAAAAAAAAGGTATTGCCGTGCATGGATATCGAACACACAGCTTTTTCCATATTTACTGTTGGCCTTTTTTGTTAAGAATACAGTGTACAAAATTGTTTTTTTCACAGATTCGTAGAACCCAATTTGTTCATCGATTATATCCGCTAAACATATTGTCAAGCTTAGAAAAGCCAATTACTGTACATCTATTTTAAAAATAATCATTCAATTGACCGTGTGAAGTTTGTTTTGTCAAAATTAAATTGCTAACATTTTGTTTTTCTCGGCAAACAACTACTTTGGCAATTATCAGCGGTATGTGCATCAGCATGTATGAACTAAATTCAGACGCATCGGAATAAGATATTGCGGTGCATGGGTATCGAACACTCAGCTTTTCGCATATTTAATGTTTGCCTTTTTCATTAATACAGTGTCTTTATTCCAAGCACATCATAACGCGGCTCTTGGCTTTACTATATAAATACTGTATTATAGATAATAACCGAAATTTGTTTGCTCCAATTTTTTGTGCGCCCATAAGAGCTCATCACAACAAAATAGCATTTAGGCAACTTGTTTGAAAGCTTCTAAAGTTGTTTGTCAATTTGTTTTTCACAGCAAACAACTATTTTGATAATTATCAGCGCTATGTGCATCAGCATGTAGGAACTAAATCCAGAAGCGTTGGAAAAAGATGTTGCGGTGCATGGGTTTCGAACACACAGCTTTTTGCATTTATGATTTTAGCCTTTTTTATTAAAACAATGACTTTATTCTAAACAAACCATTATGCGACTCTAAGTTCCACTATAAAAATACGGTATCACAGAAAATAACAGAAAACTGTTCGCTTCAAACTTTTTATGCGACTTTAGGAGCTCATCACAATGAAGTAGCAATTATGCAAATTTTTTCAAAGCCTTCAAAGTTACCGCAAATATTTCAAAAACTTGGTTACTGTAGCGATTTGTGAATCTGAGATGTCTGGTTGCTTGCTATGAGCAAACTCTTTTCGAAAACTCTGTTCATAGTCGCACTTTCCTATTATACCTTTAAATATTGATCTACATTTTCTGACTGACCTTTCAAGAATTATCTTTTAATTACATTCAAACAAACCTTTTTGTATTCTGACTTCCGATCATGTGAACAAGGCTAATAAGTGTCTACATTTTTACAAGGCTCCTCAATCAAGAATATATACCATATAGTTTAGACTGAAAAGTGACTAAACTATTTAAATTACAGCAACTTGTCCAATGTTTCTGGTGTTAATTTTTATTATTTGTTAGAGCAACCAGTAATCAATTTATATAACTTGATTTATGCTATTTGAACCTTGTTCTGTGACAGATTTTAGATAGCCATAAGTTTCTTTGCCATTGGCAATTTTTAAAGTAGGTCAGATGATCAATTGCAGAATAACAACAAGGTTGGTGTTTCATACTTTTTCATAGCAGTTTTTAAGTGAGCAGCGCAGGCGCCAGCGAGTCAGATTAATTATTTTTGGCATCAGGCCTGTGTTACACAATCTCACTTACTCGTTAATGTGCCAGCACTACCGCTAATCTTTAGCGGAACCAGTCGTCTGCAAAACTTTCTCTTTTTGATGTGAGTAATCCGTCTCAAATTCCTCAAGCCTAGACTTTCATTGAAAGTTGCGAGTTTAAACCGCACTGAATAGAACCCAAATTATTTAGTGTTTATATTTGCTACACACATTGTCAAGCATTGAAAAGCCCTTAACTGCACATCTATTTTGAAAATAATAATCCAGATGACTGTGTGAGGTTTGTCTGGTCAAAGTTAAATTGCTCACCATTTGTTTTTTACAGCAAAGAACTATTTTGGCAGTTACAAGCGTTATGTGCATCAGCATGTAGAAACTAAATCCAAAAGAGTACAAAAAGTTTTTTTTCACAGATCCGTAGAACCCAATTTGTTCATCGATTATATCCGCTAAACATATGGTCAAGCTTTAAATGACCGTATGAAGTTTGTTTTGTCAAAATTAAATTGCTAACAAATTGTTTTTCACGGCAAACAACTATTTTGGCAAATATCAGCGCTATGTGCATCAGCATGTAGGAACTAAATTCAGACGCATTGGAATAAGATATTGCTGTGCATGGGTATCGAACACCCAGCTTTTCGCATATTTAATGTTTGCCTTTTTCATTAATACAATGTCTTTATTCCAAGCACATCATAACGCGGCTCTTGGCTTTACGATATAAATACTGTATTATAGATAATAACCAAAATCTGTTTGCTTCAATTCTTTTGTGCGCCTTTAAGCGCTCATCACAGCAAAGTAGGATTTGGGCAACTTTTTGAAAGCTTTTCAAGTTATCTGTCAATTTGTTTTTCACGGCAAACAACTATTTTGGCAATTATCAGCGCTATATGCATCAGCATGTAGGAACTAAATCCAAAAGCGTTGGAAAAAAATGATGCGGTGCATGGGGACCGAACACCCAGCTTTTTGCATATTTAATGTTTGTCTTTTTCATTAATACAGTGTCTTTATTCCAAGCACACCATGATGGGAATCTTGGTTCCACCATAAAATTACGGTATCACAGAAAATAACAAAAAACTGTTCGCTTTGATTTTTCTGTGCGCCTTTGTCAGCTCATCACTACAAAGTAGCAATTATGCAACTTTTTTGAAAGCTTTTAAAGTTACCACAAATGTTTTAAAAACTTGGTTACTGTAGCGAATTGTGAATCTGATATGTCTTGTTGTTTGCAAAGAGCAAACTCTTTTCGGAAACTCTGTTCATAGTTGCACTTTCTTATTATATCTCTACATATTGATCTACATTTTCTGACTGACCTTTCAAGAATTATCTTTCAATTACATTCAAACAAACCTCTTTGGAATCTGACTTTTGGTCGTGTAAACAGGGCGAATAAGTGTCTACATTTATACAAGGCTCCTCAGTCAACAGAATATATACCATATAGTTTAGACCGAAAAGTGACTAAACTATATAAATTACAGCAACTTGTTCAATGTTTCTGGTGTTAATTTTTATTATTTGTTAGAGAAGCTAGTAATCAATTTATATAACTTGATTTATGCTATTTGAACCTTGTTCTGTGACAGGTTTTAGATTGCCATAAGTTTCTTTGGCATTGGCAATTTTTAAAGTAGGTCAGATGATCAATTGCAGAATAACAACAAGGTTGGTGTTTCATACTTTTTCATAGCAGTTTTTAAGTGAGCAGCGCAAGCGCCAGCGAGTCAGTTTAATAATTTTTGGCATCAGGCCTGTGTTACACAATCTCACTTACTCGTTAATGTGCCAACAAGCTTTTAAGTTATCTGTCAATTTGTTTTTCACGGCAAACAACTATTTTGGCAATTATCAGCACTATGTGCATCAGCATGTAGGAACTAAATCCAAAAGCGTTGGAAAAAGATATTGCGGTTCAGTGGTTTCGAACACATAGCTTTTTACAATCTCACTTACTCATTAATGTGCCAACACTACCGCTAATCTTTAGCGGAACCAGTCGTCTGCAAAATTTTCTCCTTTTGATGTGAGTAATCTGTCTGAAATTCCTCAAGCCTAGACTTTCATTGAAAGTTGCGAGTTTAAAACGCACTGAATAGAACCCAAATTATTCATCGTTTCTATCTGCTACATACATTGTCGGGCTTTGAAAAGCCCTTAACTGCACATTTATTTTAAAAATAATCATCCAGATGACTGTGTGAGGTTTGTCTGGTCAAAGTTAAATTGCTCACCATTTGTTTTTTACAGCAAAGGACTATTTAGGCGGTTACAAGCGCTATGTGCATCAGCATGTAGGAACTAAATCAAAAAGGGTTAAAAAAAATATTGCCGTGCATGGGTATTGAACACACAACTTTTTTCATGTTTAATTTTTGCCTTTTTCATTAATACATTGTCTTTATTCCAAGCACATCATAACGCGGCTCTTGGCTTTACTATATAAATATTGTATTATAGATAATAACCGAACTCTGTTTGCTCCAATTTGTTGCATGCCCATAAGAGCTCATCACAACAAAGTAGCATTTAGGCAACTTGTTTGAAAGCTTCTAAAGTTATTTGTCAATTTGTTTTTCACGGCAAACAACTATTTTGGCAATTATCAGCGCTATGTGCATCAGCATGTAGGAACTAAATCCAGAAACATTGGACTCTATGGACTTGAAATAATATTTCGTAGAAGTTGATGTCAATTAAGTACCAACTCGTTTGAAATGGGAGCAGAAGGGAGTTAGACATGTTAAACAGACTTTGCCAATTAGACTGGCTGAACAGATAGAAGGTGACTAGAAAGACAACATACAGATTGTGTGAGCTTTGCAGTAATGGACAGGTTAGTAAATTTCTAACCTATACAGTACTAACCACCTTTGGCAACAAGCAGATCATGCTTGAAACTGCGAGCTTTCATAGAGTGGCGTTTGTGTGACACCTTGTGTTAAGTTTGCATTTTCAAAAGTTGAAGGACACAGCTCCCCATGGTTATGTGGAAAATAAGAAATCTGCCAGTTCACATGACGTTATTTATAGTGCATGTGTTACTAGTTAATCAAGTAAAGCAAGACTAGAAAGCAAGACCTATATGCATGTATGAGTGCAATGCTGCCGGTCTGTGTGGTCATTTCCATGGTACAAACATGGAGGATTGTATGAGTATCTCATTTGTAAACAGTGACAGTGACACTGAATCATGAAAGAATGAGAAAAACACAGCTGTTTCCATCATCGCATCACCATGCCATACGGGGTCAGTCTCTGTGCTAGGGTTGTATAGAAATCTTGTAATTAATTCACAGAGAATAGTTACAAACATTTTGAAACAATGGGTCTACCAGTGTAGAATTATTTTTTGTTGCCTTGCAAAAATTGATTTTCAATAAATTCTGCTTGTGGCACTTTCTTAAGAATCTTGAACTGTAAAGTATTAACAAGGTTATCAAATGATATAATCAGAGTTATGCCATTTCGAAAGTCATTTTGCAATAGGAATAAGGTGGCGAAAAGGTTTTGGCACTGGTACAACCTGAAGTAGATAAGATACATGACACTGTGAAACGAGGCACTACTTAAAACTGCAATGCAACAGCTGGTTAATGTAATGAGCTCGTTCCAGGTTATAGTGGCATGCAATGACATTTACGTCGGCGCGAATCCATTAAAATTTGTTGTATTATTTCAACTGGCTAAATGTTGAATGAAAATGGATGACAAAATGCAGAATGGCAAAGAGGCTTGTTCATCACTCCATATATGAAACAATATTTTAAACGGGCATTACCGATGACAACGAGCTGGTCTAATTTTCTGTGGCACAGGTTGTCTGCAAAAGCTTTTTCTTTTGATGGTAATACTCCGAGTCAACTGCTTTAAGCTCGCGCTTCTATTAAAAGCAGCGTAATTGAATGAATGAAACCTGAAATTCAACATGGTATTTGTCCATCCACGACACAGATTGTCAAAACACACACATTGCCACTTTGAAAAGGCAATAACTGCACTAATTCTCAAATAATTATCAAGATGACTGTGTGAAGTGTGTCTGGTCAGATTTAAAGTGCTAACAACTTGTTTTTAACAGCAAAGAACATATTTGCAATAAAAACGCTGCGTCTATTGATCTGTTGGAACTGATTGCAATGAAGTTGGAAAGAAATATTGCCATGCATGAGTATTGAACACAACCTTTTGGATATAGAAAAAATATAACTACGATCTCATTAATACTGTGGCTTTATACCAAGGGCACCATGGTATTAAAGACTACTGGCAAGTTAATTTACCAAAATGAAACATAATTGCCCCATAGTATAATTGTTCAGGTATCTTCGAAATAGAAATATTTTTTCAATTTGATGCTTAGCTCCATTTTAAACATATCATGGCAATATTAAAAATTTCAAAGAGAATAGCGCCAAAGTGTTTATTTGCCTTTTTGTGTACCCTAGAGGGTTTATCACAACAGACCTGCATTCATGACTGCGAAAAGAAATTTTTAAAGCATGCATGCAATTTTAATAACTCATTCATGAAAAGATAAAAGCTAATTTGATTTTTTCAAAAATTCTTAAAATTACTACAATTAATTGAAAGCTTGTTTACTGCATTGAGTTTTGATTCTGAAATGTCCTGTGGTTTACGATGATTGAGCTTTTCATAAAAAATCTGTCCATATTTCACTTTCCTGTCATGTCTTAAAATATTGATCTAAACTGTCTGGCTAACTTTTAAATTTGTCTTTTAGGTTCATTTATACAACTCTTTTTTGGGATCTGACATTTGACTATGTTAACAGGAGACACGCGCAGCTATAGTTGAACATGGCTCGTTATTAAGTATAGTTTATACCATTTTAGTTGAGCCAAAAAATGTGAAAACTATTAACAAACGGCAGTAGCTCGTGTTAATATAGCCTTAAGTTCTATAATGAAATATAATAAACCATAAGGTAATGAAATAATAACGGTTAAAATATGCAATTTTGTATCTTACTGTAGTTTTAAGTTGGGTGGCCTACAATATTTTTCAATATTGATCTAAAGTGTTTGACTGATATTAGAAATAATCTTTGGACATCATTTAAGCAACTCTTTATTGGCTCAAATTTTGACTGTGTGAACAGGGCTAACAAAGTGGCTATAGCTCAACAAGGCTCAGTTTTCAGCAGAGTTTATATAATTTAAATTAAGCTAAAAAATGCAATAACTAATAAAAAAGCGGTAAGAAATGTTAATATTACGTTAATTTACATAATAAGAAATGATAAATAAAAAGATGATCAAGTAGTAAACTAAAGTTATGGTAATTTGTACGTTATTTGAGTTTTGAAAGCTAGTTGGCCAAAAAACTTTGCAGTTGTAAAAGTTGAAAATGCTTATATTCATAGTGCTGTAACATGAGGTGGTAACTGATCTTGCAATGCATTGGACATATTAATTTAAAGTGTTTTTGAGAAACTGAGGTAGCATACATTTTTAAATAGATCTGAACTAATCCATTGAAAAACTTTTTGTACTATTTCAACTCTCTAATCGATTTCATGAAACGGCTGGAACTCGTGGAGTGCCAGAGAGGCTTGTTATGATTCCTACATGTATTTCGAAACAATAGTTTAAGCAGACGACAGGTGATAATGAGTTGTTCTAATACTTAATGGCACGAGTCGTCTGCAAAACTTTCTCCTTTTGATGTTAGGAATCTGACTCAAACATCTCGAGCTTAAGCACTCATTGAAAGTGGCATTTTTAAATAGCACTAATAAAACCAAATCTATTCATTGTTTATTTTTGCTACACCCATTTTCAAAGCAAACAAATAGACATGTTGGAAAGCAATTACCTGAACAACTTCAAAAACAACTATCAAGATGATTTTTTGAGATGTGTCTGATCAAAATTAAACTGCTAACAGTTTGATTTCCACAGAAAAACCGCTTATGTAAATACAAATACTGTGTTTATAAGTCGGTCTGAACTGATTCTACAAGCTTTGAAAAAGATATTGCCATGGATGAGTATTGAACACACAGCCCTTTGCGTATTTGCCGGTGACATTTTTCGTTAATACGGCGTATTGTTTCCAGGCACACCGTGATATAAATACTACTGGCACATAATTTACATTAGATGACACACAATAGCCTAACATGATCATTTTCTTGGTATCTTCCTAATGCAACGTTTATTCAACTCTACGCTGATCTCAAATTTGATTGAATCCTATAAAATAAGAGAAAACTGTTTTATCCTCCTTTTTGTGAGCTCTAAAAGGTTTACCGCAACAAACTTGTAATCTTGACTTTGAAGAAACTTTTTAAAACATGCATGCGTGTTTAATAACTCAATCATGAAAATACAACAGCCATTTTGATTTTTTCGATAGTTTTTAAAATTACTGCAAATTTTCTAAATTGTTTTAATATAACGCATTGCAATTTTCAAATGTACTGCAGCCTTCGATGACCAAATTCTTAGTTTATGAAAAAGTAGGTTTATAAATGTATTTTCTTACGAAATTTTTATTGATTAATTTAAATAGTTTGACTGACTTTTGTAAAATATATTTTAATTCCATTTGAACAACCCTATTTTGGCTTTGACTTTCGACTGTGTTAACAAAGAACTTACTCACCTAAATTTTATTGAGGCTTGATTTTCAGCAGAGTTTATACTGCGTAAGTTAACCCCAAAATTTGCTAACTAGTAAAAAACAAGAGTAGATCGCGTTAACATAGTTTAAAATACATAATGTGGGAAAAATCATTAATAAAAGTTATTAATAATCAACTTAGAATTATGCCATTTTGTACCTTATTGTAGTTTTAAAAGTTACGTGGCCAAAAGCTTTTTGCAGTCGTATAACTTAGAGTGAATGATAATCGTCCCGCCGTGAAATGAAATGCTGATTGAAATTGCAATGCGTTAGACAATTTATTGTAAAGAGTTCTCTGTAAGCTGCGGTAGCGTACATTTTTAAACACGTCTGCACAAGTTTATTGAAAAACGTTAAACTGTCTTATGTAAAATAATCTTTAATAAGAAGATCGAATAACAAATTTTGGATTATGCAATTTTGTACCTTATTGTAGCTTTCATAGTAAGGTGGCCAAAAGTTATTTGCAGTTGTAAAATTTGAAAAGGCTTGTATTCATCGCGCTGTAACATGAAGTGGTAAATGATCTTGCGATGCATTAGGAATATTAATTTAAGGTGTTTTTGACAAACTGAGGTAGCATACATTTTTCAATAAATCTGAACTAATCCATTGAAACACTTTTTGTACTATTTCAACTCTCTAATCGATTTCATATAACGACTAGAACTCGCGGAGTGCCGGAGAGGCTTGTTATAATTCCTATATGTATTTCGAAACAATAGTTTAAGCAGACGACAGGTGATAATGAGTTGTTCTAATACTTAATGGCACGAGTCGTCTGCAAAACTTTCTCCTTTTAATGTTAGCAATCTGACTCAAACATCTCGAGCTTAAGCACTCATTGAAAGTGGCATTTTTAAATAGCACTAATAGAACCAAATCTAATCATTATTTATTTTTGCTACACCCATTTTCAAAGCAAACAAATAGACATGTTGGAAAGCAATTACCTGAACAACTTCAAAAACAACTATCAAGATGATTTTTTGAGATGTGTCTGATCAAAATTAAATTGCTAACAGTTTGATTTCCACAGAAAAAACCTTTATGTAAATACAATTACTGTGTTTATAAGTCGGTCTGAACTGATTCTACAAGCTTTGAAAAAGATATTGCCATGGATGAGTATTGAACACACAGCCCTTTGCGTATTTGCCGGTGACATTTTTCGTTAATACGGCGTATTGTTTCCAGGCGCACCGTGATATAAATACTACTGGCACATAATTTACATTAGATGACACACAATAGCCTAACATGATCATTTTCTTGGTATCTTCCTAATGCAACGTTTATTCAACTCTACGCTGATCTCAAATTTGATTGAATCCTATATAATAAGAGAAAACTGTTTTATCCTCCTTTTTGTGAGCTCTAAAAGGTTTACCGCAACAAACTTGTAATCTTGACTTTGAAGAAACTTTTTAAAACATGCATGCGTGTTTAATAACTCAATCATGAAAATACAACAGCCATTTTGATTTTTTCGATAGTTTTTAAAATTACTGCAAATTTTCTAAATTGTTTTAATATAACGCATTGCAATTTTCAAATGTACTGCAGCCTTCGATGACCAAATTCTTAGTTTATGAAAAAGTAGGTTCATAAATGTATTTTCTTACAAAACTTTTATTGATTAATTTAAATAGTTTGACTGACTTTTGTAAAATATCTTTTAATTCCATTTGAACAACCCTATTTTGGCTTTGACTTTTGACTGTGTTAACAAAGAACTTTCTCACCTAAATTTTATTGAGGCTTGATTTTCAGCAGAGTTTATACTGCGTAAGTTAACCCAAAATTTGCTAACTAGTAAAAAACAAGAGTAGATCGCGTTAACATAGTTTAAAATACATAATGTGGGAAAAATCATTAATAAAAGTTATTAAAAATCAACTTAGAATTATGCCATTTTGTACCTTATTGTAGTTTTAAAAGTTACGTGGCCAAAAGTTTTTTGCAGTCGTATAACTTAGAGTGAATGATATTCGTCGCGCCATGAAATGAAATGCTGATTGAAATTGCAATGCGTTAGACAATTTATTGTAAAGAGTTCTCTGTAAGCTGCGGTAGCGTACATTTTTAAACACGTCTGCACAAGTTTATTGAAAAACGTTAAACTGTCTCATGTAAAATAATCTATAATAAGAAGATCGAATAACAAATTTTGGATTATGCAATTTTGTACCTTATTGTAGCTTTCATAGTCAGGTGGCCAAAAGTTATTTGTAGTTGTAAAACTTGAAAAGGCTCGTATTCATCGCGCTGTAACATGAAGTGGTAAATGATCTTGCGATGCATTAGGCATATTAATTTAAATTGTTTTTGACAAACTGAGGTAGCATACATTTTTCAATAAATCTGAACAAATCCGTTGAAACACTTTTTGTACTATTTCAACTCTCTAATCGATTTCATAAAATGACTAGAACTCGCGGAGTGCCGGAGAGGCTTGTTATAATTCCTATATGTATTTCGAAACAATAGTTTAAGCAGACGACAGGTGATAATGAGTTGTTCTAATACTTAATGGCACGAGTCGTCTGCAAAACTTTCTCCTTTTGATGTTAGGAATCTGACTCAAACATCTCGAGCTTAAGCACTCATTGAAAGTGGCATTTTTAAATAGCACTAATAAAACCAAATCTATTCATTGTTTATTTTTGCTACACCCATTTTCAAAGCAAACAAATAGACATGTTGGAAAGCAATTACCTGAACAACTTCAAAAACAACTATCAAGATGATTTTTTGAGATGTGTCTGATCAAAATTAAATTGCTAACAGTTTGATTTCCACAGAAAAACCCCTTATGTAAATACAATTACTGTGTTTATAAGTCGGTCTGAACTGATTCTACAAGCTTTGAAAAATATATTGCCATGGATGAGTATTGAACACACAGCCCTTTGCGTATTTGCCGGTGACATTTTTCGTTAATACGGCGTATTGTTTCCAGGCGCACCGTGATATAAATACTACTGGCACATAATTTACATTAGATGACATACAATAGCCTAACATGATCATTTTCTTGGTATCTTCCTAATGCAACGTTTATTCAACTCTACACTGATCTCAAATTTGATTGAATCCTATATAATAAGAGAAAACTGTTTTATCCTCCTTTTAGTGAGCTCTAAAAGGTTTACCGCAACAAACTTGTAATCTTGACTTTGAAGAAACTTTTTAATACACTCATGCGTGTTTAATAACTCAATCATAAAAATATAACAGCCATTTTGACTTTTTCGATAGTTTTTAAATTTACTGCAAATTTTCCAAATTGTTTTAATATAACGCATTGCAATTTTCAAATGTACTGCAGCCTTCGATGACCAAATTCTTAATTTATGAAAAAGTAAGTTTAAAAATGTATTTTCTTACGATATTTTTATTGATTAATCTAAATAGTTTGACTGACATTTGTAAAATATCTTTTAATTCCATTTGAACAACCCTATTTTGGCTTTGACTTTTGACTGTGTTAACAAAGAACTTACTCACCTAAACCTTATTGAGGCTTGATTTTCAGCAGAGTTTATACTGCGTAAGTTAACCCCAAAATTTGCTAACTAGTAAAAAACAAGAGTAGATCGCGTTAACATAGTTTAAAATTCATAATGTGGGAAAAATCATTAATAAAAAGTATTAATAATCAACTTAGAATTATGCCATTTTGCACTTTATTGTAGTTTTAAAAGTTACGTGGCCAAAAGTTTTTTGCAGTCGTATAACTTAGAGTGAATGATATTCGTCGCGCCGTGAAATGAAATGCTGATTGAAATTGCAATGCGTTAGACAGTTTATTGTAAAGAGTTCTCTGTAAGCTGCGGTAGCGTACATTTTTAAATACGTCGGCACAAGTTTATTGGAAAACGTTAAACTGTCTCATGTAAAATAATCTATAATAAGAAGATCGAATAACAAATTTTGGATTATGCATTTTTGTACCTTATTGTAGCTTTCATAGTCAGGTGGCCAAAAGTTATTTGTAGTTGTAAAACTTGAAAAGGCTTGTATTCATCGCGCTGTAACATGAAGTGGTAAATGATCTTGCGATGCATTAGGCATATTAATTTAAATTGTTTTTGACAAACTGAGGTAGCATATATTTTTCAATAAATCTGAACTAATCCGTTGAAACACTTTTTGTACTATTTCAACTCTCTAATCGATTTCATAAAATGACTAGAACTCGCGGAGTGCCGGAGAGGCTTGTTATAATTCCTACATGTATTTCGAAACAATAGTTTAAGCAGACGACAGGTGATAATGAGTTATTCTAATACTTAATGGCACGAGTCGTCTGAAAAACTTTCTCCTTTTGATGTTAGGAATCTGACTCAAACATGTCGAGCTTAAGCACTCATTGAAAGTGGCATTTTTAAATAGCACTAATAAAACCAAATCTATTCATTGTTTATTTTTGTCTACACCCATTTTCAAAGCAAACAAATAGACGTTGGAAAGCAATTACCTGAACAACTTCAAAAACAACTATCAAGATGATTTTTTGAGATGTGTCTGATCAAAATTAAACTGCTAACAGTTTGATTTCCACAGAAAAACCCCTTATGTAAATACAATTACTGTGTTTATAAGTCGGTCTGAACTGATTCTACAAGCTTTGAAAAAGATATTGCCATGGATGAGTATTGAACACACAGCCCTCTGCGTATTTGCCGGTGACATTTTTCGTTAATACGGCGTATTGTTTCCAGGCGCACCGTGATATAAATACTACTGGCACATAATTTACATTAGATGACACACAATAGCCTAACATGATCATTTTCTTGGTATCTTCCTAATGCAACGTTTATTCAACTCTACGCTGATCTCAAATTTGATTGAATCCTATATAATAAAAGAAAACTGTTTTATCCTCCTTTTTGTGAGCTCTAAAAGGTGTACCGCAACAAACTTGTAATCTTAAATTTGAAAAAACTTTTTAAAACACGCATGCGTGTTTAATAACTCGATCATGAAAATATAACAGCCATTTTGACTTTTTCGATTGTTTTTAAAATTACTGCAAATTTTCCAAATTGTTTTAATATAACGCATTGCAATTTTCAAATGTACTGCAGCCTTCGATGACCAAAATCTTAATTTATGAAAAAGTAGGTTTAAAAATGTATTTTCTTACAATATTTTTATTGATTAATCTAAATAGTTTGACTGACATTTGTAAAATATCTTTTAATTCCATTTGAACAACCCTATTTTGGCTTTGACTTTTGACTGTGTTAACAAAAAACTTACTCACCTAAATTTTATTGAGGCTTGATTTTCAGCAGAATGTATACTGCGTAAGTTAACCCCAAAATTTGCTAACTAGTAAAAAACAAGAGTAGATCGCGTTAACATAGTTTAAAATACATAATGTGGGAAAAATCATTAATAAAAGTTATTAATAATCAACTTAGAATTATGCCATTTAGTACCTTATTGTAGTTTTAAAAGTTACGTGGCCGAAAGTTTTTTGCAGTCGTATAACTTAGAGTGAATGATATTCGTCGCGCCGTGAAATGAAATGCTGATTGAAATTGCAATTCGTTAGACAGTTTATTGTAAAGAGTTCTCTGTAAGCTGCGGTAGCGTACATTTTTAAATACGTCGGCACAAGTTTATTGAAAAACGTTAAACTGTCTCATGTAAAATAATCTATAATAAGAAGATCGAATAACAAATATTGGATTAAGCAATTTTGTACCTTATTGTAGCTTTCATAGTCAGGTGGCCAAAAGTTATTTGTAGTTGTAAAACTTGAAAAGGCTCGTATTCATCGCGCTGTAACATGAAGTAGTAAATGATCTTGCGATGCATCAGGCATATTAATTTAAATTGTTTTTGACAAACTGAGGTAGCATACATTTTTCAATAAATCTGAACTAATCCATTGAAACACTTTTTGTACTATTTCAACTCTCTAATCGATTTCATAAAATGACTAGAACTCGCGGAGTGCCGGAGAGGCTTGTTATAATTCCTATATGTATTTCGAAACAATAGTTCAAGCAGACGACAGGTGATAATGAGTTGTTCTAATACTTAATGGCACGAGTCGTCTGAAAAACTTTCTCCTTTTAATGTTAGCAATCTGACTCAAACATCTCGAGCTTAAGCACTCATTGAAAGTGGCATTTTTAAATAGCACTAATAGAACCAAATCTAATCATTGTTTATTTTTGCTACACCCATTTTCAAAGCAAACAAATAGACATGTTGGAAAGCAATTACCTGAACAACTTCAAAAACAACTATCAAGATGATTTTTTGAGATGTGTCTGATCAAAATTAAATTGCTAACAGTTTGATTTCCACAGAAAAAACCTTTATGTAAATACAATTACTGTGTTTATAAGTCGGTCTGAACTGATTCTACAAGCTTTGAAAAAGATATTGCCATGGATGAGTATTGAACACACAGCCCTTTGCGTATTTGCCGGTGACATTTTTCGTTAATACGGCGTATTGTTTCCAGGCGCACCGTGATATAAATACTACTGGCACATATTTTACATTAGATGACACACAATAACCTAACATGATCATTTTCTTGGTATCTTCCTAATGCAACGTTTATTCAACTCTACGCTGATCTCAAATTTGATTGAATCCTATATAATAAGAGAAAACTGTTTTATCCTCCTTTTTGTGAGCTCTAAAAGGTTTACCGCAACAAACTTGTAATCTTGACTTTGAAGAAACTTTTTAAAACATGCATGTGTGTTTAATAACTCAATCATGAAAATACAACAGCCATTTTGATTTTTTCGATAGTTTTTAAAATTACTGCAAATTTTCTAAATTGTTTTAATATAACGCATTGCAATTTTCAAATGTACTGCAGCCTTCGATGACCAAATTCTTAGTTTATGAAAAAGTAGGTTCATAAATGTATTTTCTTACAAAACTTTTATTGATTAATTTAAATAGTTTGACTGACTTTTGTAAAATATCTTTTAATTCCATTTGAACAACCCTATTTTGGCTTTGACTTTTGACTGTGTTAACAAAGAACTTACTCACCTAAATTTTATTGAGGCTTGATTTTCAGCAGAGTTTATACTGCGTAAGTTAACCCAAAATTTGCTAACTAGTAAAAAACAAGAGTAGATCGCGTTAACATAGTTTAAAATACATAATGTGGGAAAAATCATTAATAAAAGTTATTAAAAATCAACTTAGAATTATGCCATTTTGTACCTTATTGTAGTTTTAAAAGTTACGTGGCCAAAAGTTTTTTGCAGTCGTATAACTTAGAGTGAATGATATTCGTCGCGCCATGAAATGAAATGCTGATTGAAATTGCAATGCGTTAGACAATTTATTGTAAAGAGTTCTCTGTAAGCTGCGGTAGCGTACATTTTTAAACACGTCTGCACAAGTTTATTGAAAAACGTTAAACTGTCTCATGTAAAATAATCTATAATAAGAAGATCGAATAACAAATTTTGGATTATGCAATTTTGTACCTTATTGTAGCTTTCATAGTCAGGTGGCCAAAAGTTATTTGTAGTTGTAAAACTTGAAAAGGCTCGTATTCATCGCGCTGTAACATGAAGTGGTAAATGATCTTGCGATGCATTAGGCATATTAATTTAAATTGTTTTTGACAAACTGAGGTAGCATACATTTTTCAATAAATCTGAACAAATCCGTTGAAACACTTTTTGTACTATTTCAACTCTCTAATCGATTTCATAAAATGACTAGAACTCGCGGAGTGCCGGAGAGGCTTGTTATAATTCCTATATGTATTTCGAAACAATAGTTTAAGCAGACGACAGGTGATAATGAGTTGTTCTAATACTTAATGGCACGAGTCGTCTGCAAAACTTTCTCCTTTTGATGTTAGGAATCTGACTCAAACATCTCGAGCTTAAGCACTCATTGAAAGTGGCATTTTTAAATAGCACTAATAAAACCAAATCTATTCATTGTTTATTTTTGCTACACCCATTTTCAAAGCAAACAAATAGACATGTTGGAAAGCAATTACCTGAACAACTTCAAAAACAACTATCAAGATGATTTTTTGAGATGTGTCTGATCAAAATTAAATTGCTAACAGTTTGATTTCCACAGAAAAACCCCTTATGTAAATACAATTACTGTGTTTATAAGTCGGTCTGAACTGATTCTACAAGCTTTGAAAAATATATTGCCATGGATGAGTATTGAACACACAGCCCTTTGCGTATTTGCCGGTGACATTTTTCGTTAATACGGCGTATTGTTTCCAGGCGCACCGTGATATAAATACTACTGGCACATAATTTACATTAGATGACATACAATAGCCTAACATGATCATTTTCTTGGTATCTTCCTAATGCAACGTTTATTCAACTCTACACTGATCTCAAATTTGATTGAATCCTATATAATAAGAGAAAACTGTTTTATCCTCCTTTTAGTGAGCTCTAAAAGGTTTACCGCAACAAACTTGTAATCTTGACTTTGAAGAAACTTTTTAATACACTCATGCGTGTTTAATAACTCAATCATAAAAATATAACAGCCATTTTGACTTTTTCGATAGTTTTTAAATTTACTGCAAATTTTCCAAATTGTTTTAATATAACGCATTGCAATTTTCAAATGTACTGCAGCCTTCGATGACCAAATTCTTAATTTATGAAAAAGTAAGTTTAAAAATGTATTTTCTTACGATATTTTTATTGATTAATCTAAATAGTTTGACTGACATTTGTAAAATATCTTTTAATTCCATTTGAACAACCCTATTTTGGCTTTGACTTTTGACTGTGTTAACAAAGAACTTACTCACCTAAACCTTATTGAGGCTTGATTTTCAGCAGAGTTTATACTGCGTAAGTTAACCCCAAAATTTATTAACTAGTAAAAAACAAGAGTAGATCGCGTTAACATAGTTTAAAATTCATAATGTGGGAAAAATCATTAATAAAAAGTATTAATAATCAACTTAGAATTATGCCATTTTGCACTTTATTGTAGTTTTAAAAGTTACGTGGCCAAAAGTTTTTTGCAGTCGTATAACTTAGAGTGAATGATATTCGTCGCGCCGTGAAATGAAATGCTGATTGAAATTGCAATGCGTTAGACAGTTTATTGTAAAGAGTTCTCTGTAAGCTGCGGTAGCGTACATTTTTAAATACATCGGCACAAGTTTATTGGAAAACGTTAAACTGTCTCATGTAAAATAATCTATAATAAGAAGATCGAATAACAAATTTTGGATTATGCATTTTTGTACCTTATTGTAGCTTTCATAGTCAGGTGGCCAAAAGTTATTTGTAGTTGTAAAACTTGAAAAGGCTTGTATTCATCGCGCTGTAACATGAAGTGGTAAATGATCTTGCGATGCATTAGGCATATTAATTTAAATTGTTTTTGACAAACTGAGGTAGCATATATTTTTCAATAAATCTGAACTAATCCGTTGAAACACTTTTTGTACTATTTCAACTCTCTAATCGATTTCATAAAATGACTAGAACTCGCGGAGTGCCGGAGAGGCTTGTTATAATTCCTACATGTATTTCGAAACAATAGTTTAAGCAGACGACAGGTGATAATGAGTTATTCTAATACTTAATGGCACGAGTCGTCTGAAAAACTTTCTCCTTTTGATGTTAGGAATCTGACTCAAACATGTCGAGCTTAAGCACTCATTGAAAGTGGCATTTTTAAATAGCACTAATAAAACCAAATCTATTCATTGTTTATTTTTGTCTACACCCATTTTCAAAGCAAACTAATAGACATGTTGGAAAGCAATTACCTGAACAACTTCAAAAACAACTATCAAGATGATTTTTTGAGATGTGTCTGATCAAAATTAAACTGCTAACAGTTTGATTTCCACAGAAAAACCCCTTATGTAAATACAATTACTGTGTTTATAAGTCGGTCTGAACTGATTCTACAAGCTTTGAAAAAGATATTGCCATGGATGAGTATTGAACACACAGCCCTCTGCGTATTTGCCGGTGACATTTTTCGTTAATACGGCGTATTGTTTCCAGGCGCACCGTGATATAAATACTACTGGCACATAATTTACATTAGATGACACACAATAGCCTAACATGATCATTTTCTTGGTATCTTCCTAATGCAACGTTTATTCAACTCTACGCTGATCTCAAATTTGATTGAATCCTATATAATAAAAGAAAACTGTTTTATCCTCCTTTTTGTGAGCTCTAAAAGGTGTACCGCAACAAACTTGTAATCTTAAATTTGAAAAAACTTTTTAAAACACGCATGCGTGTTTAATAACTCGATCATGAAAATATAACAGCCATTTTGACTTTTTCGATTGTTTTTAAAATTACTGCAAATTTTCCAAATTGTTTTAATATAACGCATTGCAATTTTCAAATGTACTGCAGCCTTCGATGACCAAAATCTTAATTTATGAAAAAGTAGGTTTAAAAATGTATTTTCTTACAATATTTTTATTGATTAATCTAAATAGTTTGACTGACATTTGTAAAATATCTTTTAATTCCATTTGAACAACCCTATTTTGGCTTTGACTTTTGACTGTGTTAACAAAAAACTTACTCACCTAAATTTTATTGAGGCTTGATTTTCAGCAGAGTGTATACTGCGTAAGTTAACCCCAAAATTTGCTAACTAGTAAAAAACAAGAGTAGATCGCGTTAACATAGTTTAAAATACATAATGTGGGAAAAATCATTAATAAAAGTTATTAATAATCAACTTAGAATTATGCCATTTTGTACCTTATTGTAGTTTTAAAAGTTACGTGGCCGAAAGTTTTTTGCAGTCGTATAACTTAGAGTGAATGATATTCGTCGCGCCGTGAAATGAAATGCTGATTGAAATTGCAATTCGTTAGACAGTTTATTGTAAAGAGTTCTCTGTAAGCTGCGGTAGCGTACATTTTTAAATACGTCGGCACAAGTTTATTGAAAAACGTTAAACTGTCTCATGTAAAATAATCTATAATAAGAAGATCGAATAACAAATATTGGATTAAGCAATTTTGTACCTTATTGTAGCTTTCATAGTCAGGTGGCCAAAAGTTATTTGTAGTTGTAAAACTTGAAAGGGTTTGTATTCATCGCGCTGTAACATGAAGTGGTAAATGATCTTGCGATGCATCAGGCATATTAATTTAAATTGTTTTTGACAAACTGAGGTAGCATACATTTTTCAATAAATCTGAACTAATCCATTGAAACACTTTTTGTACTATTTCAACTCTCTAATCGATTTCATATAACGACTAGAACTCGCGGAGTGCCGGAGAGGCTTGTTATAATTCCTATATGTATTTCGAAACAATAGTTTAAGCAGACGACAGGTGATAATGAGTTGTTCTAATACTTAATGGCACGAGTCGTCTGCAAAACTTTCTCCTTTTAATGTTAGTAATCTGACTCAAACATCTCGAGCTTAAGCACTCATTGAAAGTGGCATTTTTAAATAGCACTAATAGAACCAAATCTAATCATTGTTTATTTTTGCTACACCCATTTTCAAAGCAAACAAATAGACATGTTGGAAAGCAATTACCTGAACAACTTCAAAAACAACTATCAAGATGATTTTTTGAGATGTGTCTGATCAAAATTAAATTGCTAACAGTTTGATTTCCACAGAAAAAACCTTTATGTAAATACAATTACTGTGTTTATAAGTCGGTCTGAACTGATTCTACAAGCTTTGAAAAAGATATTGCCATGGATGAGTATTGAACACACAGCCCTTTGCGTATTTGCCGGTGACATTTTTCGTTAATACGGCGTATTGTTTCCAGGCGCACCGTGATATAAATACTACTGGCACATAATTTACATTAGATGACACACAATAGCCTAACATGATCATTTTCTTGGTATCTTCCTAATGCAACGTTTATTCAACTCTACGCTGATCTCAAATTTGATTGAATCCTATATAATAAGAGAAAACTGTTTTATCCTCCTTTTTGTGAGCTCTAAAAGGTTTACCGCAACAAACTTGTAATCTTGACTTTGAAGAAACTTTTTAAAACATGCATGCGTGTTTAATAACTCAATCATGAAAATACAACAGCCATTTTGATTTTTTCGATAGTTTTTAAAATTACTGCAAATTTTCTAAATTGTTTTAATATAACGCATTGCAATTTTCAAATGTACTGCAGCCTTCGATGACCAAATTCTTAGTTTATGAAAAAGTAGGTTCATAAATGTATTTTCTTACAAAACTTTTATTGATTAATTTAAATAGTTTGACTGACTTTTGTAAAATATCTTTTAATTCCATTTGAACAACCCTATTTTGGCTTTGACTTTTGACTGTGTTAACAAAGAACTTACTCACCTAAATTTTATTGAGGCTTGATTTTCAGCAGAGTTTATACTGCGTAAGTTAACCCAAAATTTGCTAACTAGTAAAAAACAAGAGTAGATCGCGTTAACATAGTTTAAAATTCATAATGTGGGAAAAATCATTAATAAAAGTTATTAATAATCAACTTAGAATTATGCCATTTTGTACCTTATTGTAGTTTTAAAAGTTACGTGGCCGAAAGTTTTTTGCAGTCGTATAACTTAGAGTGAATGATATTCGTCGCGCCGTGAAATGAAATGCTGATTGAAATTGCAATGCGTTAGACAGTTTATTGTAAAGAGTTCTCTGTAAGCTGCGGTAGCGTACATTTTTAAATACGTCGGCACAAGTTTATTGAAAAACGTTAAACTGTCTTATGTAAAATAATCTATAATAAGAAGATCGAATAACAAACTTTGGATTATGCAATTTTGTACCTTATTGTAGCTTTCATAGTCAGGTGGCCAAAAGTTATTTGTAGTTGTAAAACTTGAAAGGGTTTGTATTCATCGCGCTGTAACATGAAGTGGTAAATGATCTTGCGATGCATTAGGCATATTAATTTAAATTGTTTTTGACAAACTGAGGTAGCATACATTTTTCAATAAATCTGAACTAATCCATTGAAACACTTTTTGTACTATTTCAACTCTCTAATCGATTTCATATAACGACTAGAACCCGCGGAGTGCCGGAGAGGCTTGTTATAATTCCTATATGTATTTCGAAACAATAGTTTAAGCAGACGACAGGTGATAATGAGTTGTTCTAATACTTAATGGCACGAGTCGTCTGCAAAACTTTCTCCTTTTGATGTTAGGAATCTGACTCAAACATCTCGAGCTTAAGTACTCATTGAAAGTTGCATTTTTAAATAGCACTAATAAAACCAAATCTATTCATTGTTTATTTTTGCTACACCCATTTTCAAAGCAAACAAATAGACATGTTGGACAGCAATTACCTGAACAACTTCAAAAACAACTATCAAGATGATTTTTTGAGATGTGTCTGATCAAAATTAAATTGCTAACAGTTTGATTTCCACAGAAAAACCCCTTATGTAAATACAATTACTGTGTTTATAAGTCGGTCTGAACTGATTCTACAAGCTTTGAAAAAGATATTGCCATGGATGAGTATTGAACACACAGCCCTTTGCGTATTTGCCGGTGACATTTTTCGTTAATACGGCGTATTGTTTCCAGGCGCACCGTGATATAAATACTACTGCCACATAATTTACATTAGATGACACACAATAGCCTAACATGATCATTTTCTTGGTATCTTCCTAATGCAACGTTTATTCAACTCTACGCTGATCTCAAATTTGATTGAATCCTATATAATAAGAGAAAACTGTTTTATCCTCCTTTTTGTGAGCTCTAAAAGGTTTACCGCAACAAACTTGTAATCTTGACTTTAAAGAAACTTTTTAAAACATGCATGCGTGTTTAATAACTCAATCATGAAAATACAACAGCCATTTTGATTTTTTCGATAGTTTTTAAAATTACTGCAAGTTTTCTAAATTGTTTTAATATAACGCATTGCAATTTTCAAATGTACTGCAGCCTTCGATGACCAAAATCTTAATTTATGAAAAAGTAGGTTTAAAAATGTATTTTCTTACGATATTTTTATTGATTAATCTAAATAGTTTGACTGAAATTTGTAAAATATCTTTTAATTCCATTTGAACAACCCTATTTTGGCTTTGACTTTTGACTGTGTTAACAAAGAACTTACTCACCTAAATTTTATTGAGGCTTGATTTTCAGCAGAGTGTATACTGCGTAAGTTAACCCCAAAATTTGCTAACTAGTAAAAAACAAGAGTAGATCGCGTTAACATAGTTTAAAATTCATAATGTGGGAAAAATCATTAATAAAAAGTATTAATAATCAACTTAGAATTATGCCATTTTGCACTTTATTGTAGTTTTAAAAGTTACGTGGCCAAAAGTTTTTTGCAGTCGTATAACTTAGAGTGAATGATATTCGTCGCGCCGTGAAATGAAATGCTGATTGAAATTGCAATGCGTTAGACAGTTTATTGTAAAGAGTTCTCTGTAAGCTGCGGTAGCGTACATTTTTAAATACGTCGGCACAAGTTTATTGGAAAACGTTAAACTGTCTCATGTAAAATAATCTATAATAAGAAGATCGAATAACAAATTTTGGATTATGCATTTTTGTACCTTATTGTAGCTTTCATAGTCAGGTGGCCAAAAGTTATTTGTAGTTGTAAAACTTGAAAAGGCTTGTATTCATCGCGCTGTAACATGAAGTGGTAAATGATCTTGCGATGCATTAGGCATATTAATTTAAATTGTTTTTGACAAACTGAGGTAGCATATATTTTTCAATAAATCTGAACTAATCCGTTGAAACACTTTTTGTACTATTTCAACTCTCTAATCGATTTCATAAAATGACTAGAACTCGCGGAGTGCCGGAGAGGCTTGTTATAATTCCTATATGTATTTCGAAACAATAGTTTAAGCAGACGACAGGTGATAATGAGTTGTTCTAATACTTAATGGCACGAGTCGTCTGCAAAACTTTCTCCTTTTGATGTTAGGAATCTGACTCAAACATCTCGAGCTTAAGTACTCATTGAAAGTTGCATTTTTAAATAGCACTAATAAAACCAAATCTATTCATTGTTTATTTTTGCTACACCCATTTTCAAAGCAAACAAATAGACATGTTGGACAGCAATTACCTGAACAACTTCAAAAACAACTATCAAGATGATTTTTTGAGATGTGTCTGATCAAAATTAAATTGCTAACAGTTTGATTTCCACAGAAAAACCCCTTATGTAAATACAATTACTGTGTTTATAAGTCGGTCTGAACTGATTCTACAAGCTTTGAAAAAGATATTGCCATGGATGAGTATTGAACACACAGCCCTTTGCGTATTTGCCGGTGACATTTTTCGTTAATACGGCGTATTGTTTCCAGGCGCACCGTGATATAAATACTACTGGCACATAATTTACATTAGATGACACACAATAGCCTAACATGATCATTTTCTTGGTATCTTCCTAATGCAACGTTTATTCAACTCTACGCTGATCTCAAATTTGATTGAATCCTATATAATAAGAGAAAACTGTTTTATCCTCCTTTTTGTGAGCTCTAAAAGGTTTACCGCAACAAACTTGTAATCTTGACTTTAAAGAAACTTTTTAAAACATGCATGCGTGTTTAATAACTCAATCATGAAAATACAACAGCCATTTTGATTTTTTCGATAGTTTTTAAAATTACTGCAAGTTTTCTAAATTGTTTTAATATAACGCATTGCAATTTTCAAATGTACTGCAGCCTTCGATGACCAAAATCTTAATTTATGAAAAAGTAGGTTTAAAAATGTATTTTCTTACGATATTTTTATTGATTAATCTAAATAGTTTGACTGAAATTTGTAAAATATCTTTTAATTCCATTTGAACAACCCTATTTTGGCTTTGACTTTTGACTGTGTTAACAAAGAACTTACTCACCTAAATTTTATTGAGGCTTGATTTTCAGCAGAGTGTATACTGCGTAAGTTAACCCCAAAATTTGCTAACTAGTAAAAAACAAGAGTAGATCGCGTTAACATAGTTTAAAATTCATAATGTGGGAAAAATCATTAATAAAAAGTATTAATAATCAACTTAGAATTATGCCATTTTGCACTTTATTGTAATTTTAAAAGTTACGTAGCCAAAAGTTTTTTGCAGTCGTATAACTTAGAGTGAATGATATTCGTCGCGCCGTGAAATGAAATGCTGATTGAAATTGCAATGCGTTAGACAGTTTATTGTAAAGAGTTCTCTGTAAGCTGCGGTAGCGTACATTTTTAAATACGTCGGCACAAGTTTATTGGAAAACGTTAAACTGTCTCATGTAAAATAATCTATAATAAGAAGATCGAATAACAAATTTTGGATTATGCATTTTTGTACCTTATTGTAGCTTTCATAGTCAGGTGGCCAAAAGTTATTTGTAGTTGTAAAACTTGAAAAGGCTTGTATTCATCGCGCTGTAACATGAAGTGGTAAATGATCTTGCGATGCATTAGGCATATTAATTTAAATTGTTTTTGACAAACTGAGGTAGCATACATTTTTCAATAAATCTGAACTAATCCATTGAAACACTTTTTGTACTATTTCAACTCTCTAATCGATTTCATATAACGACTAGAACCCGCGGAGTGCCGGAGAGGCTTGTTATAATTCGTATATGTATTTCGAAACAATAGTTTAAGCAGACGACAGGTGATAATGAGTTGTTCTAATACTTAATGGCACGAGTCGTCTGAAAAACTTTCTCCTTTTGATGTTAGGAATCTGACTCAAACATCTCGAGCTTAAGTACTCATTGAAAGTTGCATTTTTAAATAGCACTAATAAAACCAAATCTATTCATTGTTTATTTTTGCTACACCCATTTTCAAAGCAAACAAATAGACATGTTGGACAGCAATTACCTGAACAACTTCAAAAACAACTATCAAGATGATTTTTTGAGATGTGTCTGATCAAAATTAAATTGCTAACAGTTTGATTTCCACAGAAAAACCCCTTATGTAAATACAATTACTGTGTTTATAAGTCGGTCTGAACTGATTCTACAAGCTTTGAAAAAGATATTGCCATGGATGAGTATTGAACACACAGCCCTTTGCGTATTTGCCGGTGACATTTTTCGTTAATACGGCGTATTGTTTCCAGGCGCACCGTGATATAAATACTACTGGCACATAATTTACATTAGATGACACACAATAGCCTAACATGATCATTTTCTTGGTATCTTCCTAATGCAACGTTTATTCAACTCTACGCTGATCTCAAATTTGATTGAATCCTATATAATAAAAGAAAACTGTTTTATCCTCCTTTTTGTGAGCTCTAAAAGGTGTACCGCAACAAACTTGTAATCTTAAATTTGAAAAAACTTTTTAAAACACGCATGCGTGTTTAATAACTCGATCATGAAAATATAACAGCCATTTTGACTTTTTCGATTGTTTTTAAAATTACTGCAAATTTTCCAAATTGTTTTAATATAACGCATTGCAATTTTCAAATGTACTGCAGCCTTCGATGACCAAAATCTTAATTTATGAAAAAGTAGGTTTAAAAATGTATTTTCTTACAATATTTTTATTGATTAATCTAAATAGTTTGACTGACATTTGTAAAATATCTTTTAATTCCATTTGAACAACCCTATTTTGGCTTTGACTTTTGACTGTGCTAACAAAGAACTTACTCACCTAAATTTTATTGAGGCTTGATTTTCAGCAGAGTTTATACTGCGTAAGTTAACCCCAAAATTTGCTAACTAGTAAAAAACAAGAGTAGATCGCGTTAACATAGTTTAAAATACATAATGTGGGAAAAATCATTAATAAAAGTTATTAATAATCAACTTAGAATTATGCCATTTTGTACCTTATTGTAGTTTTAAAAGTTACGTGGCCGAAAGTTTTTTGCAGTCGTATAACTTAGAGTGAATGATATTCGTCGCGCCGTGAAATGAAATGCTGATTGAAATTGCAATTCGTTAGACAGTTTATTGTAAAGAGTTCTCTGTAAGCTGCGGTAGCGTACATTTTTAAATACGTCGGCACAAGTTTATTGAAAAACGTTAAACTGTCTTATGTAAAATAATCTATAATAAGAAGATCGAATAACAAACTTTGGATTATGCAATTTTGTACCTTATTGTAGCTTTCATAGTCAGGTGGCCAAAAGTTATTTGTAGTTGTAAAACTTGAAAGGGTTTGTATTCATCGCGCTGTAACATGAAGTGGTAAATGATCTTGCGATGCATTAGGCATATTAATTTAAATTGTTTTTGACAAACTGAGGTAGCATACATTTTTCAATAAATCTGAACTAATCCATTGAAACACTTTTTGTACTATTTCAACTCTCTAATCGATTTCATATAACGACTAGAACCCGCGGAGTGCCGGAGAGGCTTGTTATAATTCCTATATGTATTTCGAAACAATAGTTTAAGCAGACGACAGGTGATAATGAGTTGTTCTAATACTTAATGGCACGAGTCGTCTGCAAAACTTTCTCCTTTTGATGTTAGGAATCTGACTCAAACATCTCGAGCTTAAGTACTCATTGAAAGTTGCATTTTTAAATAGCACTAATAAAACCAAATCTATTCATTGTTTATTTTTGCTACACCCATTTTCAAAGCAAACAAATAGACATGTTGGACAGCAATTACCTGAACAACTTCAAAAACAACTATCAAGATGATTTTTTGAGATGTGTCTGATCAAAATTAAATTGCTAACAGTTTGATTTCCACAGAAAAACCCCTTATGTAAATACAATTACTGTGTTTATAAGTCGGTCTGAACTGATTCTACAAGCTTTGAAAAAGATATTGCCATGGATGAGTATTGAACACACAGCCCTTTGCGTATTTGCCGGTGACATTTTTCGTTAATACGGCGTATTGTTTCCAGGCGCACCGTGATATAAATACTACTGGCACATAATTTACATTAGATGACACACAATAGCCTAACATGATCATTTTCTTGGTATCTTCCTAATGCAACGTTTATTCAACTCTACGCTGATCTCAAATTTGATTGAATCCTATATAATAAGAGAAAACTGTTTTATCCTCCTTTTTGTGAGCTCTAAAAGGTTTACCGCAACAAACTTGTAATCTTGACTTTGAAGAAACTTTTTAAAACATGCATGCGTGTTTAATAACTCAATCATGAAAATACAACAGCCATTTTGATTTTTTCGATAGTTTTTAAAATTACTGCAAGTTTTCTAAATTGTTTTAATATAACGCATTGCAATTTTCAAATGTACTGCAGCCTTCGATGACCAAAATCTTAATTTATGAAAAAGTAGGTTTAAAAATGTATTTTCTTACGATATTTTTATTGATTAATCTAAATAGTTTGACTGAAATTTGTAAAATATCTTTTAATTCCATTTGAACAACCCTATTTTGGCTTTGACTTTTGACTGTGTTAACAAAGAACTTACTCACCTAAATTTTATTGAGGCTTGATTTTCAGCAGAGTGTATACTGCGTAAGTTAACCCCAAAATTTGCTAACTAGTAAAAAACAAGAGTAGATCGCGTTAACATAGTTTAAAATTCATAATGTGGGAAAAATCATTAATAAAAAGTATTAATAATCAACTTAGAATTATGCCATTTTGCACTTTATTGTAGTTTTAAAAGTTACGTGGCCAAAAGTTTTTTGCAGTCGTATAACTTAGAGTGAATGATATTCGTCGCGCCGTGAAATGAAATGCTGATTGAAATTGCAATGCGTTAGACAGTTTATTGTAAAGAGTTCTCTGTAAGCTGCGGTAGCGTACATTTTTAAATACGTCGGCACAAGTTTATTGGAAAACGTTAAACTGTCTCATGTAAAATAATCTATAATAAGAAGATCGAATAACAAATTTTGGATTATGCATTTTTGTACCTTATTGTAGCTTTCATAGTCAGGTGGCCAAAAGTTATTTGTAGTTGTAAAACTTGAAAAGGCTTGTATTCATCGCGCTGTAACATGAAGTGGTAAATGATCTTGCGATGCATTAGGCATATTAATTTAAATTGTTTTTGACAAACTGAGGTAGCATATATTTTTCAATAAATCTGAACTAATCCGTTGAAACACTTTTTGTACTATTTCAACTCTCTAATCGATTTCATAAAATGACTAGAACTCGCGGAGTGCCGGAGAGGCTTGTTATAATTCCTACATGTATTTCGAAACAATAGTTTAAGCAGACGACAGGTGATAATGAGTTGTTCTAATACTTAATGGCACGAGTCGTCTGCAAAACTTTCTCCTTTTGATGTTAGGAATCTGACTCAAACATCTCGAGCTTAAGCACTCATTGAAAGTGGCATTTTTAAATAGCACTAATAAAACCAAATCTATTCATTGTTTATTTTTGCTACACCCTTTATCAAAGCAAACAAATAGACATGTTGGAAAGCAATTACCTGAACAACTTCAAAAACAACTATCAAGATGATTTTTTGAGATGTGTCTGATCAAAATTAAACTGCTAACAGTTTGATTTCCACAGAAAAACCCCTTATGTAAATACAATTACTGTGTTTATAAGTCGGTCTGAACTGATTCTACAAGCTTTGAAAAAGATATTGCCATGGATGAGTATTGAACACACAGCCCTTTGCGTATTTGCCGGTGACATTTTTCGTTAATACGGCGTATTGTTTCCAGGCGCACCGTGATATAAATACTACTGGCACATAATTTACATTAGATGACACACAATAGCCTAACATGATCATTTTCTTGGTATCTTCCTAATGCAACGTTTATTCAACTCTACGCTGATCTCAAATTTGATTGAATCCTATATAATAAAAGAAAACTGTTTTATCCTCCTTTTTGTGAGCTCTAAAAGGTGTACCGCAACAAACTTGTAATCTTAAATTTGAAAAAACTTTTTAAAACACGCATGCGTGTTTAATAACTCAATCATGAAAATACAACAGCCATTTTGATTTTTTCGATAGTTTTTAAAATTACTGCAAATTTTCCAAATTGTTTTAATATAACGCATTGCAATTTTCAAATGTACTGCAGCCTTCGATGACCAAATTCTTAATTTATGAAAAAGTAAGTTTAAAAATGTATTTTCTTACGATATTTTTATTGATTAATCTAAATAGTTTGACTGACATTTGTAAAATATCTTTTAATTCCATTTGAACAACCCTATTTTGGCTTTGACTTTTGACTGTGCTAACAAAGAACTTACTCACCTAAATTTTATTGAGGCTTGATTTTCAGCAGAGTTTATACTGCGTAAGTTAACCCCAAAATTTGCTAACTAGTAAAAAACAAGAGTAGATCGCGTTAACATAGTTTAAAATACATAATGTGGGAAAAATCATTAATAAAAGTTATTAATAATCAACTTAGAATTATGCCATTTTGTACCTTATTGTAGTTTTAAATGTTACGTGGCCGAAAGTTTTTTGCAGTCGTATAACTTAGAGTGAATGATATTCGTCGCGCCGTGAAATGAAATGCTGATTGAAATTGCAATTCGTTAGACAGTTTATTGTAAAGAGTTCTCTGTAAGCTGCGGTAGCGTACATTTTTAAATACGTCGGCACAAGTTTATTGAAAAACGTTAAACTGTCTTATGTAAAATAATCTATAATAAGAAGATCGAATAACAAACTTTGGATTATGCAATTTTGTACCTTATTGTAGCTTTCATAGTCAGGTGGCCAAAAGTTATTTGTAGTTGTAAAACTTGAAAGGGTTTGTATTCATCGCGCTGTAACATGAAGTGGTAAATGATCTTGCGATGCATTAGGCATATTAATTTAAATTGTTTTTGACAAACTGAGGTAGCATACATTTTTCAATAAATCTGAACTAATCCATTGAAACACTTTTTGTACTATTTCAACTCTCTAATCGATTTCATATAACGACTAGAACCCGCGGAGTGCCGGAGAGGCTTGTTATAATTCCTATATGTATTTCGAAACAATAGTTTAAGCAGACGACAGGTGATAATGAGTTGTTCTAATACTTAATGGCACGAGTCGTCTGCAAAACTTTCTCCTTTTGATGTTAGGAATCTGACTCAAACATCTCGAGCTTAAGTACTCATTGAAAGTTGCATTTTTAAATAGCACTAATAAAACCAAATCTATTCATTGTTTATTTTTGCTACACCCATTTTCAAAGCAAACAAATAGACATGTTGGACAGCAATTACCTGAACAACTTCAAAAACAACTATCAAGATGATTTTTTGAGATGTGTCTGATCAAAATTAAATTGCTAACAGTTTGATTTCCACAGAAAAACCCCTTATGTAAATACAATTACTGTGTTTATAAGTCGGTCTGAACTGATTCTACAAGCTTTGAAAAAGATATTGCCATGGATGAGTATTGAACACACAGCCCTTTGCGTATTTGCCGGTGACATTTTTCGTTAATACGGCGTATTGTTTCCAGGCGCACCGTGATATAAATACTATTGGCACATAATTTACATTAGATGACACACAATAGCCTAACATGATCATTTTCTTGGTATCTTCCTAATGCAACGTTTATTCAACTCTACGCTGATCTCAAATTTGATTGAATCCTATATAATAAGAGAAAACTGTTTTATCCTCCTTTTTGTGAGCTCTAAAAGGTTTACCGCAACAAACTTGTAATCTTGACTTTGAAGAAACTTTTTAAAACACGCATGCGTGTTTAATAACTCAATCATGAAAATACAACAGCCATTTTGATTTTTTCGATAGTTTTTAAAATTACTGCAAGTTTTCTAAATTGTTTTAATATAACGCATTGCAATTTTCAAATGTACTGCAGCCTTCGATGACCAAAATCTTAATTTATGAAAAAGTAGGTTTAAAAATGTATTTTCTTACGATATTTTTATTGATTAATCTAAATAGTTTGACTGAAATTTGTAAAATATCTTTTAATTCCATTTGAACAACCCTATTTTGGCTTTGACTTTTGACTGTGTTAACAAAGAACTTACTCACCTAAATTTTATTGAGGCTTGATTTTCAGCAGAGTGTATACTGCGTAAGTTAACCCCAAAATTTGCTAACTAGTAAAAAACAAGAGTAGATCGTGTTAACATAGTTTAAAATTCATAATGTGGGAAAAATCATTAATAAAAAGTATTAATAATCAACTTAGAATTATGCCATTTTGCACTTTATTGTAGTTTTAAAAGTTACGTGGCCAAAAGTTTTTTGCAGTCGTATAACTTAGAGTGAATGATATTCGTCGCGCCGTGAAATGAAATGCTGATTGAAATTGCAATGCGTTAGACAGTTTATTGTAAAGAGTTCTCTGTAAGCTGCGGTAGCGTACATTTTTAAATACGTCGGCACAAGTTTATTGGAAAACGTTAAACTGTCTCATGTAAAATAATCTATAATAAGAAGATCGAATAACAAATTTTGGATTATGCATTTTTGTACCTTATTGTAGCTTTCATAGTCAGGTGGCCAAAAGTTATTTGTAGTTGTAAAACTTGAAAAGGCTTGTATTCATCGCGCTGTAACATGAAGTGGTAAATGATCTTGCGATGCATTAGGCATATTAATTTAAATTGTTTTTGACAAACTGAGGTAGCATATATTTTTCAATAAATCTGAACTAATCCGTTGAAACACTTTTTGTACTATTTCAACTCTCTAATCGATTTCATAAAATGACTAGAACTCGCGGAGTGCCGGAGAGGCTTGTTATAATTCCTACATGTATTTCGAAACAATAGTTTAAGCAGACGACAGGTGATAATGAGTTGTTCTAATACTTAATGGCACGAGTCGTCTGCAAAACTTTCTCCTTTTGATGTTAGGAATCTGACTCAAACATCTCGAGCTTAAGTACTCATTGAAAGTTGCATTTTTAAATAGCACTAATAAAACCAAATCTATTCATTGTTTATTTTTGCTACACCCATTTTCAAAGCAAACAAATAGACATGTTGGACAGCAATTACCTGAACAACTTCAAAAACAACTATCAAGATGATTTTTTGAGATGTGTCTGATCAAAATTAAATTGCTAACAGTTTGATTTCCACAGAAAAACCCCTTATGTAAATACAATTACTGTGTTTATAAGTCGGTCTGAACTGATTCTACAAGCTTTGAAAAAGATATTGCCATGGATGAGTATTGAACACACAGCCCTTTGCGTATTTGCCGGTGACATTTTTCGTTAATACGGCGTATTGTTTCCAGGCGCACCGTGATATAAATACTACTGGCACATAATTTACATTAGATGACACACAATAGCCTAACATGATCATTTTCTTGGTATCTTCCTAATGCAACGTTTATTCAACTCTACGCTGATCTCAAATTTGATTGAATCCTATATAATAAGAGAAAACTGTTTTATCCTCCTTTTTGTGAGCTCTAAAAGGTTTACCGCAACAAACTTGTAATCTTGATTTTGAAGAAACTTTTTAAAACACGCATGCGTGTTTAATAACTCAATCATGAAAATACAACAGCCATTTTGATTTTTTCGATAGTTTTTAAAATTACTGCAAGTTTTCTAAATTGTTTTAATATAACGCATTGCAATTTTCAAATGTACTGCAGCCTTCGATGACCAAAATCTTAATTTATGAAAAAGTAGGTTTAAAAATGTATTTTCTTACGATATTTTTATTGATTAATCTAAATAGTTTGACTGAAATTTGTAAAATATCTTTTAATTCCATTTGAACAACCCTATTTTGGCTTTGACTTTTGACTGTGTTAACAAAGAACTTACTCACCTAAATTTTATTGAGGCTTGATTTTCAGCAGAGTGTATACTGCGTAAGTTAACCCCAAAATTTGCTAACTAGTAAAAAACAAGAGTAGATCGCGTTAACATAGTTTAAAATTCATAATGTGGGAAAAATCATTAATAAAAAGTATTAATAATCAACTTAGAATTATGCCATTTTGCACTTTATTGTAGTTTTAAAAGTTACGTGGCCAAAAGTTTTTTGCAGTCGTATAACTTAGAGTGAATTATATTCGTCGCGCCGTGAAATGAAATGCTGATTGAAATTGCAATGCGTTAGACAGTTTATTGTAAAGAGTTCTCTGTAAGCTGCGGTAGCGTACATTTTTAAATACGTCGGCACAAGTTTATTGGAAAACGTTAAACTGTCTCATGTAAAATAATCTATAATAAGAAGATCGAATAACAAATTTTGGATTATGCATTTTTGTACCTTATTGTAGCTTTCATAGTCAGGTGGCCAAAAGTTATTTGTAGTTGTAAAACTTGAAAAGGCTTGTATTCATCGCGCTGTAACATGAAGTGGTAAATGATCTTGCGATGCATTAGGCATATTAATTTAAATTGTTTTTGACAAACTGAGGTAGCATATATTTTTCAATAAATCTGAACTAATCCGTTGAAACACTTTTTGTACTATTTCAACTCTCTAATCGATTTCATAAAATGACTAGAACTCGCGGAGTGCCGGAGAGGCTTGTTATAATTCCTACATGTATTTCGAAACAATAGTTTAAGCAGACGACAGGTGATAATGAGTTGTTCTAATACTTAATGGCACGAGTCGTCTGCAAAACTTTCTCCTTTTGATGTTAGGAATCTGACTCAAACATCTCGAGCTTAAGCACTCATTGAAAGTGGCATTTTTAAATAGCACTAATAAAACCAAATCTATTCATTGTTTATTTTTGCTACACCCTTTATCAAAGCAAACAAATAGACATGTTGGAAAGCAATTACCTGAACAACTTCAAAAACAACTATCAAGATGATTTTTTGAGATGTGTCTGATCAAAATTAAACTGCTAACAGTTTGATTTCCACAGAAAAACCCCTTATGTAAATACAATTACTGTGTTTATAAGTCGGTCTGAACTGATTCTACAAGCTTTGAAAAAGATATTGCCATGGATGAGTATTGAACACACAGCCCTTTGCGTATTTGCCGGTGACATTTTTCGTTAATACGGCGTATTGTTTCCAGGCGCACCGTGATATAAATACTACTGGCACATAATTTACATTAGATGACACACAATAGCCTAACATGATCATTTTCTTGGTATCTTCCTAATGCAACGTTTATTCAACTCTACGCTGATCTCAAATTTGATTGAATCCTATATAATAAAAGAAAACTGTTTTATCCTCCTTTTTGTGAGCTCTAAAAGGTGTACCGCAACAAACTTGTAATCTTAAATTTGAAAAAACTTTTTAAAACACGCATGCGTGTTTAATAACTCAATCATGAAAATACAACAGCCATTTTGATTTTTTCGATAGTTTTTAAAATTACTGCAAATTTTCCAAATTGTTTTAATATAACGCATTGCAATTTTCAAATGTACTGCAGCCTTCGATGACCAAATTCTTAATTTATGAAAAAGTAAGTTTAAAAATGTATTTTCTTACGATATTTTTATTGATTAATCTAAATAGTTTGACTGACATTTGTAAAATATCTTTTAATTCCATTTGAACAACCCTATTTTGGCTTTGACTTTTGACTGTGCTAACAAAGAACTTACTCACCTAAATTTTATTGAGGCTTGATTTTCAGCAGAGTTTATACTGCGTAAGTTAACCCCAAAATTTGCTAACTAGTAAAAAACAAGAGTAGATCGCGTTAACATAGTTTAAAATACATAATGTGGGAAAAATCATTAATAAAAGTTATTAATAATCAACTTAGAATTATGCCATTTTGTACCTTATTGTAGTTTTAAATGTTACGTGGCCGAAAGTTTTTTGCAGTCGTATAACTTAGAGTGAATGATATTCGTCGCGCCGTGAAATGAAATGCTGATTGAAATTGCAATTCGTTAGACAGTTTATTGTAAAGAGTTCTCTGTAAGCTGCGGTAGCGTACATTTTTAAATACGTCGGCACAAGTTTATTGAAAAACGTTAAACTGTCTTATGTAAAATAATCTATAATAAGAAGATCGAATAACAAACTTTGGATTATGCAATTTTGTACCTTATTGTAGCTTTCATAGTCAGGTGGCCAAAAGTTATTTGTAGTTGTAAAACTTGAAAGGGTTTGTATTCATCGCGCTGTAACATGAAGTGGTAAATGATCTTGCGATGCATTAGGCATATTAATTTAAATTGTTTTTGACAAACTGAGGTAGCATACATTTTTCAATAAATCTGAACTAATCCATTGAAACACTTTTTGTACTATTTCAACTCTCTAATCGATTTCATATAACGACTAGAACCCGCGGAGTGCCGGAGAGGCTTGTTATAATTCCTATATGTATTTCGAAACAATAGTTTAAGCAGACGACAGGTGATAATGAGTTGTTCTAATACTTAATGGCACGAGTCGTCTGCAAAACTTTCTCCTTTTGATGTTAGGAATCTGACTCAAACATCTCGAGCTTAAGTACTCATTGAAAGTTGCATTTTTAAATAGCACTAATAAAACCAAATCTATTCATTGTTTATTTTTGCTACACCCATTTTCAAAGCAAACAAATAGACATGTTGGACAGCAATTACCTGAACAACTTCAAAAACAACTATCAAGATGATTTTTTGAGATGTGTCTGATCAAAATTAAATTGCTAACAGTTTGATTTCCACAGAAAAACCCCTTATGTAAATACAATTACTGTGTTTATAAGTCGGTCTGAACTGATTCTACAAGCTTTGAAAAAGATATTGCCATGGATGAGTATTGAACACACAGCCCTTTGCGTATTTGCCGGTGACATTTTTCGTTAATACGGCGTATTGTTTCCAGGCGCACCGTGATATAAATACTATTGGCACATAATTTACATTAGATGACACACAATAGCCTAACATGATCATTTTCTTGGTATCTTCCTAATGCAACGTTTATTCAACTCTACGCTGATCTCAAATTTGATTGAATCCTATATAATAAGAGAAAACTGTTTTATCCTCCTTTTTGTGAGCTCTAAAAGGTTTACCGCAACAAACTTGTAATCTTGACTTTGAAGAAACTTTTTAAAACATGCATGCGTGTTTAATAACTCAATCATGAAAATACAACAGCCATTTTGATTTTTTCGATAGTTTTTAAAATTACTGCAAGTTTTCTAAATTGTTTTAATATAACGCATTGCAATTTTCAAATGTACTGCAGCCTTCGATGACCAAAATCTTAATTTATGAAAAAGTAGGTTTAAAAATGTATTTTCTTACGATATTTTTATTGATTAATCTAAATAGTTTGACTGAAATTTGTAAAATATCTTTTAATTCCATTTGAACAACCCTATTTTGGCTTTGACTTTTGACTGTGTTAACAAAGAACTTACTCACCTAAATTTTATTGAGGCTTGATTTTCAGCAGAGTGTATACTGCGTAAGTTAACCCCAAAATTTGCTAACTAGTAAAAAACAAGAGTAGATCGTGTTAACATAGTTTAAAATTCATAATGTGGGAAAAATCATTAATAAAAAGTATTAATAATCAACTTAGAATTATGCCATTTTGCACTTTATTGTAGTTTTAAAAGTTACGTGGCCAAAAGTTTTTTGCAGTCGTATAACTTAGAGTGAATGATATTCGTCGCGCCGTGAAATGAAATGCTGATTGAAATTGCAATGCGTTAGACAGTTTATTGTAAAGAGTTCTCTGTAAGCTGCGGTAGCGTACATTTTTAAATACGTCGGCACAAGTTTATTGGAAAACGTTAAACTGTCTCATGTAAAATAATCTATAATAAGAAGATCGAATAACAAATTTTGGATTATGCATTTTTGTACCTTATTGTAGCTTTCATAGTCAGGTGGCCAAAAGTTATTTGTAGTTGTAAAACTTGAAAAGGCTTGTATTCATCGCGCTGTAACATGAAGTGGTAAATGATCTTGCGATGCATTAGGCATATTAATTTAAATTGTTTTTGACAAACTGAGGTAGCATATATTTTTCAATAAATCTGAACTAATCCGTTGAAACACTTTTTGTACTATTTCAACTCTCTAATCGATTTCATAAAATGACTAGAACTCGCGGAGTGCCGGAGAGGCTTGTTATAATTCCTACATGTATTTCGAAACAATAGTTTAAGCAGACGACAGGTGATAATGAGTTGTTCTAATACTTAATGGCACGAGTCGTCTGCAAAACTTTCTCCTTTTGATGTTAGGAATCTGACTCAAACATCTCGAGCTTAAGCACTCATTGAAAGTGGCATTTTTAAATAGCACTAATAAAACCAAATCTATTCATTGTTTATTTTTGCTACACCCTTTATCAAAGCAAACAAATAGACATGTTGGAAAGCAATTACCTGAACAACTTCAAAAACAACTATCAAGATGATTTTTTGAGATGTGTCTGATCAAAATTAAACTGCTAACAGTTTGATTTCCACAGAAAAACCCCTTATGTAAATACAATTACTGTGTTTATAAGTCGGTCTGAACTGATTCTACAAGCTTTGAAAAAGATATTGCCATGGATGAGTATTGAACACACAGCCCTTTGCGTATTTGCCGGTGACATTTTTCGTTAATACGGCGTATTGTTTCCAGGCGCACCGTGATATAAATACTACTGGCACATAATTTACATTAGATGACACACAATAGCCTAACATGATCATTTTCTTGGTATCTTCCTAATGCAACGTTTATTCAACTCTACGCTGATCTCAAATTTGATTGAATCCTATATAATAAAAGAAAACTGTTTTATCCTCCTTTTTGTGAGCTCTAAAAGGTGTACCGCAACAAACTTGTAATCTTAAATTTGAAAAAACTTTTTAAAACACGCATGCGTGTTTAATAACTCAATCATGAAAATACAACAGCCATTTTGATTTTTTCGATAGTTTTTAAAATTACTGCAAATTTTCCAAATTGTTTTAATATAACGCATTGCAATTTTCAAATGTACTGCAGCCTTCGATGACCAAATTCTTAATTTATGAAAAAGTAAGTTTAAAAATGTATTTTCTTACGATATTTTTATTGATTAATCTAAATAGTTTGACTGACATTTGTAAAATATCTTTTAATTCCATTTGAACAACCCTATTTTGGCTTTGACTTTTGACTGTGTTAACAAAGAACTTACTCACCTAAATTTTATTGAGGCTTGATTTTCAGCAGAGTTTATACTGCGTAAGTTAACCCAAAATTTGCTAACTAGTAAAAAACAAGAGTAGATCGCGTTAACATAGTTTAAAATTCATAATGTGGGAAAAATCATTAATAAAAGTTATTAATAATCAACTTAGAATTATGCCATTTTGTACCTTATTGTAGTTTTAAAAGTTACGTGGCCGAAAGTTTTTTGCAGTCGTATAACTTAGAGTGAATGATATTCGTCGCGCCGTGAAATGAAATGCTGATTGAAATTGCAATGCGTTAGACAGTTTATTGTAAAGAGTTCTCTGTAAGCTGCGGCAGCGTACATTTTTAAATACGTCGGCACAAGTTTATTGGAAAACGTTAAACTGTCTTATGTAAAATAATCTATAATAAGAAGATCGAATAACAAACTTTGGATTATGCAATTTTGTACCTTATTGTAGCTTTCATAGTCAGGTGGCCAAAAGTTATTTGTAGTTGTAAAACTTGAAAGGGTTTGTAATCATCGCGCTGTAACATGAAGTGGTAAATGATCTTGCGATGCATTAGGCATATTAATTTAAATTGTTTTTGACAAACTGAGGTAGCATACATTTTTCAATAAATCTGAACTAATCCATTGAAACACTTTTTGTACTATTTCAACTCTCTAATCGATTTCATATAACGACTAGAACCCGCGGAGTGCCGGAGAGGCTTGTTATAATTCCTACATGTATTTCGAAACAATAGTTTAAGCAGACGACAGGTGATAATGAGTTGTTCTAATACTTAATGGCACGAGTCGTCTGCAAAACTTTCTCCTTTTGATGTTAGGAATCTGACTCAAACATCTCGAGCTTAAGTACTCATTGAAAGTTGCATTTTTAAATAGCACTAATAAAACCAAATCTATTCATTGTTTATTTTTGCTACACCCATTTTCAAAGCAAACAAATAGACATGTTGGACAGCAATTACCTGAACAACTTCAAAAACAACTATCAAGATGATTTTTTGAGATGTGTCTGATCAAAATTAAATTGCTAACAGTTTGATTTCCACAGAAAAACCCCTTATGTAAATACAATTACTGTGTTTATAAGTCGGTCTGAACTGATTCTACAAGCTTTGAAAAAGATATTGCCATGGATGAGTATTGAACACACAGCCCTTTGCGTATTTGCCGGTGACATTTTTCGTTAATACGGCGTATTGTTTCCAGGCGCACCGTGATATAAATACTACTGGCACATAATTTACATTAGATGACACACAATAGCCTAACATGATCATTTTCTTGGTATCTTCCTAATGCAACGTTTATTCAACTCTACGCTGATCTCAAATTTGATTGAATCCTATATAATAAGAGAAAACTGTTTTATCCTCCTTTTTGTGAGCTCTAAAAGGTTTACCGCAACAAACTTGTAATCTTGACTTTAAAGAAACTTTTTAAAACATGCATGCGTGTTTAATAACTCAATCATGAAAATACAACAGCCATTTTGATTTTTTCGATAGTTTTTAAAATTACTGCAAGTTTTCTAAATTGTTTTAATATAACGCATTGCAATTTTCAAATGTACTGCAGCCTTCGATGACCAAAATCTTAATTTATGAAAAAGTAGGTTTAAAAATGTATTTTCTTACGATATTTTTATTGATTAATCTAAATAGTTTGACTGAAATTTGTAAAATATCTTTTAATTCCATTTGAACAACCCTATTTTGGCTTTGACTTTTGACTGTGTTAACAAAGAACTTACTCACCTAAATTTTATTGAGGCTTGATTTTCAGCAGAGTGTATACTGCGTAAGTTAACCCCAAAATTTGCTAACTAGTAAAAAACAAGAGTAGATCGCGTTAACATAGTTTAAAATTCATAATGTGGGAAAAATCATTAATAAAAAGTATTAATAATCAACTTAGAATTATGCCATTTTGCACTTTATTGTAATTTTAAAAGTTACGTGGCCAAAAGTTTTTTGCAGTCGTATAACTTAGAGTGAATGATATTCGTCGCGCCGTGAAATGAAATGCTGATTGAAATTGCAATGCGTTAGACAGTTTATTGTAAAGAGTTCTCTGTAAGCTGCGGTAGCGTACATTTTTAAATACGTCGGCACAAGTTTATTGGAAAACGTTAAACTGTCTCATGTAAAATAATCTATAATAAGAAGATCGAATAACAAATTTTGGATTATGCATTTTTGTACCTTATTGTAGCTTTCATAGTCAGGTGGCCAAAAGTTATTTGTAGTTGTAAAACTTGAAAAGGCTTGTATTCATCGCGCTGTAACATGAAGTGGTAAATGATCTTGCGATGCATTAGGCATATTAATTTAAATTGTTTTTGACAAACTGAGGTAGCATATATTTTTCAATAAATCTGAACTAATCCGTTGAAACACTTTTTGTACTATTTCAACTCTCTAATCGATTTCATAAAATGACTAGAACTCGCGGAGTGCCGGAGAGGCTTGTTATAATTCCTACATGTATTTCGAAACAATAGTTTAAGCAGACGACAGGTGATAATGAGTTATTCTAATACTTAATGGCACGAGTCGTCTGAAAAACTTTCTCCTTTTGATGTTAGGAATCTGACTCAAACATGTCGAGCTTAAGCACTCATTGAAAGTGGCATTTTTAAATAGCACTAATAAAACCAAATCTATTCATTGTTTATTTTTGTCTACACCCATTTTCAAAGCAAACAAATAGACGTTGGAAAGCAATTACCTGAACAACTTCAAAAACAACTATCAAGATGATTTTTTGAGATGTGTCTGATCAAAATTAAACTGCTAACAGTTTGATTTCCACAGAAAAACCCCTTATGTAAATACAATTACTGTGTTTATAAGTCGGTCTGAACTGATTCTACAAGCTTTGAAAAAGATATTGCCATGGATGAGTATTGAACACACAGCCCTCTGCGTATTTGCCGGTGACATTTTTCGTTAATACGGCGTATTGTTTCCAGGCGCACCGTGATATAAATACTACTGGCACATAATTTACATTAGATGACACACAATAGCCTAACATGATCATTTTCTTGGTATCTTCCTAATGCAACGTTTATTCAACTCTACGCTGATCTCAAATTTGATTGAATCCTATATAATAAAAGAAAACTGTTTTATCCTCCTTTTTGTGAGCTCTAAAAGGTGTACCGCAACAAACTTGTAATCTTAAATTTGAAAAAACTTTTTAAAACACGCATGCGTGTTTAATAACTCGATCATGAAAATATAACAGCCATTTTGACTTTTTCGATTGTTTTTAAAATTACTGCAAATTTTCCAAATTGTTTTAATAAAACGCATTGCATTTTTCAAATGTACTGCAGCCTTCGATGACCAAAATCTTAATTTATGAAAAAGTAGGTTTAAAAATGTATTTTCTTACAATATTTTTATTGATTAATCTAAATAGTTTGACTGACATTTGTAAAATATCTTTTAATTCCATTTGAACAACCCTATTTTGGCTTTGACTTTTGACTGTGCTAACAAAGAACTTACTCACCTAAATTTTATTGAGGCTTGATTTTCAGCAGAGTTTATACTGCGTAAGTTAACCCCAAAATTTGCTAACTAGTAAAAAACAAGAGTAGATCGCGTTAACATAGTTTAAAATACATAATGTGGGAAAAATCATTAATAAAAGTTATTAATAATCAACTTAGAATTATGCCATTTTGTACCTTATTGTAGTTTTAAAAGTTACGTGGCCGAAAGTTTTTTGCAGTCGTATAACTTAGAGTGAATGATATTCGTCGCGCCGTGAAATGAAATGCTGATTGAAATTGCAATGCGTTAGACAGTTTATTGTAAAGAGTTCTCTGTAAGCTGCGGTAGCGTACATTTTTAAATACGTCGGCACAAGTTTATTGAAAAACGTTAAACTGTCTCATGTAAAATAATCTATAATAAGAAGATCGAATAACAAACTTTGGATTATGCAATTTTGTACCTTATTGTAGCTTTCATAGTCAGGTGGCCAAAAGTTATTTGTAGTTGTAAAACTTGAAAGGGTTTGTATTCATCGCGCTGTAACATGAAGTGGTAAATGATCTTGCGATGCATTAGGCATATTAATTTAAATTGTTTTTGACAAACTGAGGTAGCATACATTTTTCAATAAATCTGAACTAATCCATTGAAACACTTTTTGTACTATTTCAACTCTCTAATCGATTTCATATAACGACTAGAACCCGCGGAGTGCCGGAGAGGCTTGTTATAATTCCTATATGTATTTCGAAACAATAGTTTAAGCAGACGACAGGTGATAATGAGTTGTTCTAATACTTAATGGCACGAGTCGTCTGCAAAACTTTCTCCTTTTGATGTTAGGAATCTGACTCAAACATCTCGAGCTTAAGCACACATTGAAAGTGGCATTTTTAAATAGCACTAATAAAACCAAATCTATTCATTGTTTATTTTTGCTACACCCATTTTCAAAGCAAACAAATAGACATGTTGGAAAGCAATTACCTGAACAACTTCAAAAACAACTATCAAGATGATTTTTTGAGATGTGTCTGATCAAAATTAAATTGCTAACAGTTTGATTTCCACAGAAAAACCCCTTATGTAAATACAATTACTGTGTTTATAAGTCGGTCTGAACTGATTCTACAAGCTTTGAAAAAGATATTGCCATGGGTGGGTATTGAACACACAGCCCTTTGCGTATTTGCCGGTGACATTTTTCGTTAATACGGCGTATTGTTTCCAGGCGCACCGTGATATAAATACTACTGGCACATAATTTACATTAGATGACACACAATAGCCTAACATGATCATTTTCTTGGTATCTTCCTAATGCAACGTTTATTCAGCTCTACGCTGATCTCAAATTTGATTGAATCCTATATAATAAGAGAAAACTGTTTTATCCTCCTTTTTGTGAGCTCTAAAAGGTTTACCGCAACAAACTTGTAATCTTGATTTTGAAGAAACTTTTTAAAACACGCATGCGTGTTTAATAACTCAATCATGAAAATCTAACCGCCATTTTGACTTTTTCGATAGTTTTTAAAATTACTGCAAATTTTCCAAATTGTTTTAATATAACGCATTGCAATTTTCAAATGTACTGCAGCCTTCGATGACCAAATTCTTAATTTATGAAAAAGTAAGTTTAAAAATGTATTTTCTTACGATATTTTTATTGATTAATCTAAATAGTTAGGCTGACATTTGTAAAATATCTTTTAATTCCATTTGAACAACCCAATTTTGGCTTTGACTTTTGACTGTGTTAACAAAGAACTTACTCACCTAAATTTTATTGAGGCTTGATTTTCAGCAGAGTGTATACTGCGTAAGTTAACCCCAAATTTGCTAACTAGTAAAAAACAAGAGTAGATCATGTTAACATAGTTTAAAATTCATAATGTGGGAAAAATCATTAATAAAAAGTATTAATAATCAACTTAGAATTATGCCATTTTGTACCTTATTGTAGTTTTAAAAGTTACGTGGCCAAAAGTTTTTTGCAGTCGTATAACTTAGAGTGAATGATATTCGTCACGCCGTGAAATGAAATGCTGATTGAAATTGCAATGCGTTAGACAGTTTATTGTAAAGAGTTCTCTGTAAGCTGCGGTAGCGTACATTTTTAAATACGTCGGCACAAGTTTATTGAAAAACGTTAAACTGTCTTATGTAAAATAATCTATAATAAGAAAATCGAATAACAAATTTTGGATTATGCAATTTTGTACTTTATTGTAGCTTTCATAGTCAGGTGGCCAAAAGTTATTTGTAGTTTTAAAACTTGAAAAGGCTTGTATTCATCGCGCTGTAACATAAAGTGGTAAATGATCTTGCGATGCATTAGGCATATTAATTTAAATCGTTTTTGACAAACTGAGGTAGCATACATTTTTCAATAAATCTGAACTAATCCATTGAAACACTTTTTATACTATTTCAACTCTCTAATCGATTTCATAAATCGACTAGAACTGGCGGAGTGCCGGAGAGGCTTGTTATAATTCCTACATGTATTTCGAAACAATAGTTTAAGCAGACGACAGGTGATAATGAGTTGTTCTAATACTTAATGGCACGAGTCGTCTGCAAAACTTTCTCCTTTTGATGTTAGGAATCTGACTCAAACATCTCGAGCTTAAGCACTCATTGAATGTGGCATTTTTAAATAGCACTAATAAAACCAATTCTATTCATTGTTTATTTTTGCTACACCTATTTTCAAAGCAAACAAATAGACATGTTGGAAAGCAATTACCTGAACAACTTCAAAAACTACTATCAAGATGATTTTTTGAGATGTGTCTGATCAAAATTAAACTGCTAACAGTTTGATTTCCACAGAAAAACCCCTTATGTAAATACAATTACTGTGTTTATAAGTCGGTCTGAACTGATTCTGCAAGCTTTGAAAAAGATATTGCCATGGATGAGTATTGAACACACAGCCCTCTGCGTATTTGCCGGTGACATTTTTCGTTAATACGGCGTATTGTTTCCAGGCGCACCGTGATATTAATACTACTGGCACATAATTTACATTAGATGACACACAATAGCCTAACATGATCATTTTCTTGGTATCTTCCTAATGCAACGTTTATTCAACTCTACGCTGATCTCAAATTTGATTGAATCCTATATAATAAGAGAAAACTGTTTTATCCTCCTTTTTGTGAGCTCTAAAAGGTGTACCGCAACAAACTTGTAATCTTGACTTTGAAGAAACTTTTTAAAACATGCATGCGTGTTTAATAACTCAATCATGAAAATCTAACCGCCATTTTGACTTTTTCGATAGTTTTTAAAATTACTGCAAATTTTCCAAATTGTTTTAATATAACGCATTGCAATTTTCAAATGTACTGCAGCCTTCGATGACCAAATTCTTAATTTATGAAAAGGTAGGTTTAAAAATGTATTTTCTTACAATATTTTTATTGATTAATCTAAGTAGTTTGACTGAAATTTGTAAAATATCTTTTAATTCCATTTGAACAACCCAACTTTGGCTTTAACTTTTAACTTTTGACTGTGTTAACAAAGAAAATACTCACCTAAGTTTCACTGAAGCTTGATTTTCAGCAGAGTTTGTATCGCGTAAGTTAGCCCCAAAAATGCGCAAACTTGAAAAAAACAAGAGTAGATCATGTTAACATACATGTAGTTTAAAATATATAATGCGGAGAAAATCATTAATAAAAGGTATTATTAATGAAATTAGAATTATGCCATTTTGTACCTTATTGTAGTTTTAAAAGTTACGTGGCCAAAAGTTTTTTGCAGTCGTATAACTTAGAGTGAATGATATTCGTTTTGCCGTGAAATGAAATGCTGATTGAAATCGCAATGCGTTAGACAATTTATTGTAAAGAGTTCTCTGTAAGCTGTGGTAGCGTACATTTTTAAGTACGTCTGCACAAGTTTATTGAAAAACGTTAAACTGTCTTATGTAAAAAAATCTATAATAAGAAGATCGAATAACAATTTTTGAATTATGCAGTTTTGAACCTTATTGTAGCTTTAATAGTCAGGTGGCCAAAAGTTATTTGTAATTGTAAAACTTGAAAAGGCTTTATTCATCGCAATCTAACATGAAGTGGTAACAGACCTTGCGATGCATTAGACATATTAATTTAAAGTGTTTTTGACCAACTGAAGTAGCGTACATTTTTCAATAAATCTGAACTAATCCATTGAAACACTTTTTGTACTATTTCAACTCTCTAATCGATTTCATATAACGACTAGAACTCGCGGAGTTCCGGAGAGGCTTGTCATAATTCCTATATGTATTTCGAAACAATAGTTTAAGCAGTCGACAGGTGATAATGAGTTGTTTTAATACTTAATGGCACGAGTCGTCTGCAAAACTTTCTCCTTTTGATGTTAGGAATCTGACTCAAACATCTCGAGCTTAAACTCTCATTGAAAGTGGCAACTTTAAATAGCACTAATAGAACCAATTCCATTCATTATTTATTTTCGCTACACCCTTTTTCAAAGCACACAAATAAACATGTTGAAAAGCATTTACCTGAAAAAGTTCAAAAACAACAATCAAGATGATTTTTGAGAAGTGTTTGGTCAAAATTAAATTGCTAACAGTTTGCTTTTCACAGAAAAACCTCTTATGTAAATACCATTTCTGTGTTCATAAGTCGGTCTGAACTGATTCTAAGCGCTTTGCAAAAAATTTTGCCATGGATGGGTATTGAACACACAGCCCTTTGCATATTCGCCGGCGGCATTTTTCGTTAATACGGAGTGTTGTTTCCAGGTACACCGTGATATAAATACTACTGGCACATAATTTACATTAGATGACACACAATAGCCTAACATGATCATTTTCTTGATATCTTCCTAATGTAACGTTTTTTCAACTCTACGCTGAGCTCAATATTAATTGAATCCTATATAATAAAAGGAAACTGGTTTATTCTCATTTTTGTGAGCCCTAAAAGGTATACCGCAACAGATTTGTATTCTTGACTTTTAAGAAACTTTTTAAAACATGCATGCGTGTTTAATAACTCAATCATGAAAATATAACAGCCATTTTGACTTTTTCGAAAGTTTTCAAAATTACTACAATTACTTTCATAATTCGGTTACTTTAGCATGATGTAAATTTTAAATTTCTTGCAGTCTTTGATGACCAAACTCTTTGATTATGAAAAATTGTTTTTATATGTAAATTATATGTGAAGTATGTTAGCATTGTAAATTTGAGATGTTCTAGGGTTTGCAATAAACAAACTTTTCATGAAAACTCTGTTTATGTTTGGGGTTTCTTATCATATTTCTAAGTATTGATCTAAACTGTCCTACTGACTGTTCGAGAATCATCTTTTATCTCGATTTATACAATAATTTTGGAACTTTGATTTTGGATTTTATAAACAGGGCTGATAAGTGACTACAGTTATACAAGGCTCATCATACAACATATTATTTACCATACAGTTTAGGCCAAATGGTGAGAAAGCTATTTAAATTACAGCAATTTTTCAAGTTAATCTTGGGTTAATTTTTATTATCTGTTAGAGCAATTATTAAAGTAATCAAATCATACAACTTGTTTATGCTATTTTGAACTTTATTTTGTGATAAGTGTTAGGTTGCCATAAGGTCTTTGGCTTTAAAGATGGTCAGATGAGCCGTAGCAGAGTAACAAAAAGGTAGGTATTTCACACTTTGTATAAAAGTTTTTAGGCAAACATCACTTGCGTCAGTCAGTTAATATAATCCCTTTGGCACCAGGCGTCTGCCAAACAATCTCACCTAGTCGTTAATTAGCCTAATCCATTGACTCAAGTTGGAACTCAAACTCACACTTGAACTCTAATCCTCTCTCAATAGAACTCTTTTGTTCTCCCTGAGGCTGGAATCATATAAAAGACAGCGCTTGGCTAATTGAGATTCACATCATCGTTGGACTCGGAGAGGGAACGTGCTTTAAGGAAGAGTTCATCACAACTCTGTAGCGTTGAAGGGTCGATAATATACGATTATTTTACCATGTGAACTCAATTGCCAAACTTATAACGCTGGCATAAGTTATTTAAGTGAACCGCTAAACTAGTGTTCGAGATCAACACAGGATAATGCCTACAATACAGTTTACACTTTGTAATCTTTAACGACGGACTTCATGACTAAGGTTTCTAAGGTCGGTAAGCTTTAATTTGTTGCTCTTCGCTTAGCCGTCATATGTAATAGTTTTTTTATTTCAAGTTGTAAGCTTTGCAGGGAATTCTAATCATCACTTTTGGTTCTAATGGCAAAGTTAGTAATTTTGGTGTTCTGGTAGAAATATGAGAAAAAGAGTAGAAGTAAATGTTATATATGACATACTGTTACCTTATTAGAAAGACCGCAAGCAGAAATCAAAGTTGGAAAAGTAGAAATGCTGTTTTACGTTCCCTTCGCGGCAGGAGGCTAATAAGATTCAGTTTCGGTGTCTTGTTGATGTTTGCTTTTATCATTGGTTTTAGTCTTTGTGGGGTTGTCGGTTTTAGGTTTTGGCTTCCACGTTGATTGTTAAGTGTCGGTGCAGAGCTTGTTTGACTTCTTGCTCCTTTTGTTTTATTGGTCGGTTGTTTCAGTTTGTTGATGGCTTGTGTTTGTTTGAACTTTAGAGTTTCCCTTGATGGCTTATGCATTTTAGTTTTTGTTGGTCAGGTGTTTCTATTTGGTACGTCTATCTAGGTGGTCAAGTTATTTTATTGTGCGGTCTTTCTAATTAGGTTTTAGTGTTCGGATTTGAATTGAAGTTTTTTCTCTTCTCAATATCTTGCCAGACGAATTTCTGACAAACCACTATGGAGATGTTTAAACATTGATGAAATGCTAAAACAATTTAATCATGCCTCTCCAATGTTAGCTGTATTTAAATTTGTCAAACATTTCTATTGACAGCTGTCGAAAAAGGTATTTAGCCTATTTCTAGCTTGGTAATTTTATAGATTTTAAAAATCCTTGTTTTGACTCATGACTAACATATTTGAGATTTGTATTTGTTGAGGAAAGTTTCGCAGAAGAGGAAAAGTGACTTGAAGTCAAAAGAACTCTATACAGATATAAAGACGAAAAGTATTTTCATAAGAAGGCTAGTAGCACAGAACCTTTTACCTCGTCGTCAACAGCCAAAGAATGCAACAGACTAGCTCAGAATAAATCTAATCATACAGAAAGAAAGTGGCATGTTCTATCACATGCAACACACCGGACAACTCGAAACAAGGCGCAAGATAAAGTCTCAAGACAATATTTTCTACAGATAGCTCAATCCTACATTCGTTGACATGTAGAAGATGGTGCTTTTGCTAAACAAGATGACAAGATAAACCACTACGTAAATCCATCATCATCAATACGCCGAAGAGCAAACAGAACTAACCCATTAGCCAATAACCTGCTGTCAAACCGATTGACTGATTGACATCATTTATATGTAGTTTTGCAATTTTGATGATTGCAAAAAAGTAGACCTATAATACTCGGACCAGATTTGCTTGTGAGAATGGAATTACCATGACTGAAAGTTGACAGCAATGCACACTGGAGACAATAGTGCAGTCTCAAGTAAGCTTTTCCTACAAAGTGATTGAAGAAGTCAGCTAGGTAAGCAACGTTATATATATTTTGAAATGCTAAACAATATTTTTAGGGCCAATATTTTCACTTTCATTAAAAAATCAATGCAAAAGCCTTTTGTTTATTGCTTACGCTAAAAATTCTCTTTGAGTACAATTATTTTGTCATATTGCATGATAGAGCTGATGACAAATGTGGCTGGAAACTTGCCACTTCGTTTTATTACTACTTGCATAAAGTTAGTGTTGTTTAAAATTAAAGATGATTGTTAAATGTTTATGTTCAAAAGGTTTGATAGTTTTACAAAGTTAACCAATTTGCTACTGTTTTGCTAAAAAACCAAATCATTGCTGTAAAGATGGCGTGGCTGACCCTTTTTCTTTGTTACGTTGAAAAATGGTGTTTCAATCCACCACAAAGGATAGTTATTCAATGCTTTTTTTCAATTTTCTTTTTTCATAAATTTTTTTCTCAGATTTTTACGCTACAATATATCTCGTTTATTTTATCCAAACATCAAGGCAGCCCGGTAGTATTATTTGAAAATTAAAACATTTTCAAGTTGTAAAGTTTGACTGCGACAAAAACATTTTTAAACTTGGTTGGTTAAGCAACACTATGTCTTGTTTGTCAGACTTGAAAAAGTCGCCAATTTAAATTGTCTTTGTTGTTTTGGAAAACTATATTGTCCGCATAAATTTGAAAAACGGCATGTCATATTGCGGCAATAATGTACATGTAAAATGCTTTATAAAAGTAGATATCTGGCACATTTTTTCATGAGTTGCTAATAACTCTCATAGCTCGTCTGATTAGTTCGCATGCTTTTGTATTCACTTTGCCTAATCTCTTGGCAACTCAACTCAGTTGTATGCTTTATGAGAGAAACTGCTGATATGATATGACAGAAGTAGTTGGAGACTCATAAAGAATCCATGCAAGTGGTAAAGAAGTTGTATCTATGAAGGTGAAGCAGCTTCCTCCTGTTTATTCTCAAAGCTGTTTTTGACAAAAAAGGTACGTTGTATAAATGCTATAAAGTTTTCTGTGCTCAGCAAAATTTCAAAAACATGTTGCTTGTAATAATTTAGTAATAAAGTAAATTGTCTCTTGTTTTGTTGGTGTCAGTGTTTTTTGACTGTTCTACTCCTGTGATTTTTATCTCACGCTAGTTCGTTCCGCCGCCGATCGTTTGCTCGTTTGTCAACCGTTCATCGTTTGTTCGATCGATATTGCTCGTCGATACGTCGTTGTTATACGTCGATCGTACGTTGTTGCTTGTTATTGTTTGTAAAGTTAACTTTTTTTAATTTTCGCATTTATTTTTAAGGTTACTGGTATTTCAACCGTGCTCCTTACATGTTAATGGCAACCTTTTACGGTTTCAGAAGTTTATTTGGAGTTTGTATTTCTTTGATGTGTAGGGTTATAGTTGATGTAGGAATATTCGCTTTTCATTAAGCCAGTGGGTTGATTATAGGTCACCAATCGCTGACTTTTGTTCTGACAGTCTATGGTGGCCTACAAATTTTTTGGTATTGCTAAATACCTTTTGTTATCACAATTGGAACAGGCCAATTCTAAGTCTATAACGAATTCTAAGTCTATAGCGAATTCTAAGTCTATAGCGAATTCTAAGTCTATAGCGAATTCTAAGTCTAAAGCGAATTCTAAGTCTATAGCGAGTTCTAAGTCTATAGCGAGTTCTAAGTCTATAGCGAGTTCTAAGTCTATAGCGAATTCTAAGTCTATAGCGAGTTCTAAGTCTATAGCGAGTTCTAAGTCTATAGCGAGTTCTAAGTCTATAGCGAGTTCTAAGTCTATAGCGAGTTCTAAGTCTATAGCGAATTCTAAGTCTATAGCGAATTCTGAGTCTATAGCGAATTCTAAGTCTATAGCCAATTCTAAGTCTGCCGCGAATTCTAAGTCTATGGCGAAATCTAAGTCTATAGCGAATTCTAAGTCTATAGCGAATTCTAAGTCTATAGCCAATTCTAAGTCTATAGCAAATTCTAAGTCTGCAGCGAATTCTAAGTCTATAGCCAATTCTAAGTCTATAGCAAATTCTAAGTCTATAGCCAATTCTAAGTCTATAGCGAATTCTAAGTCTATAGCCAATTCTAAGTCTATAGCCAATTCTAAGTCTGCAGCGAATTCTAAGTCTATGGCGAATTCTAAGTCTATAGCGAATTCTAAGTCTATAGCAAATTCTAAGTCTATAGCGAATTCTGAGTCTATAGCGAAGTCTAAGTCTATAGCGAATTCTAAGTCTATAGCGAATTCTAAGTCTATAGCCAATTCTAAGTCTATAGCAAATTCTAAGTCTATAGCCAATTCTAAGTCTATAGCGAATTCTAAGTCTATAGCCAATTCTAAGTCTATAGCCAATTCTAAGTCTATAGCCAATTCTAAGTCTGCAGCGAATTCTAAGTCTATGGCGAATTCTAAGTCTATAGCGAATTCTAAGTCTATAGCGAATTCTAAGTCTATAGCCAATTCTAAGTCTATAGCCAATTCTAAGTCTGCAGCGAATTCTAAGTCTATAGCGAATTCTAAGTCTATAGCGAATTCTAAGTCTATAGCGAATTCTGAGTCTATAGCGAAGTCTAAGTCTATAGCGAATTCTAAGTCTATAGCGAATTCTAAGTCTATAGCCAATTCTAAGTCTATAGCCAATTCTAAGTCTATAGCCAATTCTACGTCTATAGCGAATTCTAAGTCTATAGCCAATTCTAAGTCTATAGCAAATTCTAAGTCTGCAGCGAAATCTAAGTTTGTAGCGAATTCTAAGTTCGTAGCGAACTCTATGTCTATAGCGAAGTCTAAGTCTATAGCGAATTCTAAGTCTATAGCGAATTCTAAGTCTATAGCCAATTCTAAGTCTATAGCCAATTCTAAGTCTATAGCCAATTCTACGTCTATAGCGAATTCTAAGTCTATAGCCAATTCTAAGTCTATAGCAAATTCTAAGTCTGCAGCGAAATCTAAGTTTGTAGCGAATTCTAAGTTCGTAGCGAACTCTATGTCTGTAGCGAATTCTAAGTTTTTAATGTTGCAATGGGTTTTTATAACAGTCAGATAGCCGCTCTTGTTGAGCGGTTTTTTTGTATTACTCAAGCCTCTTCAATGACACTCTATTTTACTAGATATCTTTTTGGTCCTGTTTTTCGCCCACTGTCCCGAAACGCTATAAAGCGCACTCTAGGTATATGACACTCTATTTTACTAGATATCTTTTTGGTCCTGTTTTTCGCCCACTGTCCCGAAACGCTATAAAGCGCACTCTAGGTATATGACACTAAACTTGAAAAGGCTTTATTCATCGCAATCTAACATGAAGTGGTAACAGACCTTGCGATGCATTAGACATATTAATTTAAAGTGTTTTTGACCAACTGAAGTAGCGTACATTTTTCAATAAATCTGAACTAATCCATTGAAACACTTTTTGTACTATTTCAACTCTCTAATCGATTTCATATAACGACTAGAACTCGCGGAGTTCCGGAGAGGCTTGTCATAATTCCTATATGTATTTCGAAACAATAGTTTAAGCAGTCGACAGGTGATAATGAGTTGTTTTAATACTTAATGGCACGAGTCGTCTGCAAAACTTTCTCCTTTTGATGTTAGGAATCTGACTCAAACATCTCGAGCTTAAACTCTCATTGAAAGTGGCAACTTTAAATAGCACTAATAGAACCAATTCCATTCATTATTTATTTTCGCTACACCCTTTTTCAAAGCACACAAATAAACATGTTGAAAAGCATTTACCTGAAAAAGTTCAAAAACAACAATCAAGATGATTTTTGAGAAGTGTTTGGTCAAAATTAAATTGCTAACAGTTTGCTTTTCACAGAAAAACCTCTTATGTAAATACCATTTCTGTGTTCATAAGTCGGTCTGAACTGATTCTAAGCGCTTTGCAAAAAATTTTGCCATGGATGGGTATTGAACACACAGCCCTTTGCATATTCGCCGGCGGCATTTTTCGTTAATACGGAGTGTTGTTTCCAGGTACACCGTGATATAAATACTACTGGCACATAATTTACATTAGATGACACACAATAGCCTAACATGATCATTTTCTTGATATCTTCCTAATGTAACGTTTTTTCAACTCTACGCTGAGCTCAATATTAATTGAATCCTATATAATAAAAGGAAACTGGTTTATTCTCATTTTTGTGAGCCCTAAAAGGTATACCGCAACAGATTTGTATTCTTGACTTTTAAGAAACTTTTTAAAACATGCATGCGTGTTTAATAACTCAATCATGAAAATATAACAGCCATTTTGACTTTTTCGAAAGTTTTCAAAATTACTACAATTACTTTCATAATTCGGTTACTTTAGCATGATGTAAATTTTAAATTTCTTGCAGTCTTTGATGACCAAACTCTTTGATTATGAAAAATTGTTTTTATATGTAAATTATATGTGAAGTATGTTAGCATTGTAAATTTGAGATGTTCTAGGGTTTGCAATAAACAAACTTTTCATGAAAACTCTGTTTATGTTTGGGGTTTCTTATCATATTTCTAAGTATTGATCTAAACTGTCCTACTGACTGTTCGAGAATCATCTTTTATCTCGATTTATACAATAATTTTGGAACTTTGATTTTGGATTTTATAAACAGGGCTGATAAGTGACTACAGTTATACAAGGCTCATCATACAACATATTATTTACCATACAGTTTAGGCCAAATGGTGAGAAAGCTATTTAAATTACAGCAATTTTTCAAGTTAATCTTGGGTTAATTTTTATTATCTGTTAGAGCAATTATTAAAGTAATCAAATCATACAACTTGTTTATGCTATTTTGAACTTTATTTTGTGATAAGTGTTAGGTTGCCATAAGGTCTTTGGCTTTAAAGATGGTCAGATGAGCCGTAGCAGAGTAACAAAAAGGTAGGTATTTCACACTTTGTATAAAAGTTTTTAGGCAAACATCACTTGCGTCAGTCAGTTAATATAATCCCTTTGGCACCAGGCGTCTGCCAAACAATCTCACCTAGTCGTTAATTAGCCTAATCCATTGACTCAAGTTGGAACTCAAACTCACACTTGAACTCTAATCCTCTCTCAATAGAACTCTTTTGTTCTCCCTGAGGCTGGAATCATATAAAAGACAGCGCTTGGCTAATTGAGATTCACATCATCGTTGGACTCGGAGAGGGAACGTGCTTTAAGGAAGAGTTCATCACAACTCTGTAGCGTTGAAGGGTCGATAATATACGATTATTTTACCATGTGAACTCAATTGCCAAACTTATAACGCTGGCATAAGTTATTTAAGTGAACCGCTAAACTAGTGTTCGAGATCAACACAGGATAATGCCTACAATACAGTTTACACTTTGTAATCTTTAACGACGGACTTCATGACTAAGGTTTCTAAGGTCGGTAAGCTTTAATTTGTTGCTCTTCGCTTAGCCGTCATATGTAATAGTTTTTTTATTTCAAGTTGTAAGCTTTGCAGGGAATTCTAATCATCACTTTTGGTTCTAATGGCAAAGTTAGTAATTTTGGTGTTCTGGTAGAAATATGAGAAAAAGAGTAGAAGTAAATGTTATATATGACATACTGTTACCTTATTAGAAAGACCGCAAGCAGAAATCAAAGTTGGAAAAGTAGAAATGCTGTTTTACGTTCCCTTCGCGGCAGGAGGCTAATAAGATTCAGTTTCGGTGTCTTGTTGATGTTTGCTTTTATCATTGGTTTTAGTCTTTGTGGGGTTGTCGGTTTTAGGTTTTGGCTTCCACGTTGATTGTTAAGTGTCGGTGCAGAGCTTGTTTGACTTCTTGCTCCTTTTGTTTTATTGGTCGGTTGTTTCAGTTTGTTGATGGCTTGTGTTTGTTTGAACTTTAGAGTTTCCCTTGATGGCTTATGCATTTTAGTTTTTGTTGGTCAGGTGTTTCTATTTGGTACGTCTATCTAGGTGGTCAAGTTATTTTATTGTGCGGTCTTTCTAATTAGGTTTTAGTGTTCGGATTTGAATTGAAGTTTTTTCTCTTCTCAATATCTTGCCAGACGAATTTCTGACAAACCACTATGGAGATGTTTAAACATTGATGAAATGCTAAAACAATTTAATCATGCCTCTCCAATGTTAGCTGTATTTAAATTTGTCAAACATTTCTATTGACAGCTGTCGAAAAAGGTATTTAGCCTATTTCTAGCTTGGTAATTTTATAGATTTTAAAAATCCTTGTTTTGACTCATGACTAACATATTTGAGATTTGTATTTGTTGAGGAAAGTTTCGCAGAAGAGGAAAAGTGACTTGAAGTCAAAAGAACTCTATACAGATATAAAGACGAAAAGTATTTTCATAAGAAGGCTAGTAGCACAGAACCTTTTACCTCGTCGTCAACAGCCAAAGAATGCAACAGACTAGCTCAGAATAAATCTAATCATACAGAAAGAAAGTGGCATGTTCTATCACATGCAACACACCGGACAACTCGAAACAAGGCGCAAGATAAAGTCTCAAGACAATATTTTCTACAGATAGCTCAATCCTACATTCGTTGACATGTAGAAGATGGTGCTTTTGCTAAACAAGATGACAAGATAAACCACTACGTAAATCCATCATCATCAATACGCCGAAGAGCAAACAGAACTAACCCATTAGCCAATAACCTGCTGTCAAACCGATTGACTGATTGACATCATTTATATGTAGTTTTGCAATTTTGATGATTGCAAAAAAGTAGACCTATAATACTCGGACCAGATTTGCTTGTGAGAATGGAATTACCATGACTGAAAGTTGACAGCAATGCACACTGGAGACAATAGTGCAGTCTCAAGTAAGCTTTTCCTACAAAGTGATTGAAGAAGTCAGCTAGGTAAGCAACGTTATATATATTTTGAAATGCTAAACAATATTTTTAGGGCCAATATTTTCACTTTCATTAAAAAATCAATGCAAAAGCCTTTTGTTTATTGCTTACGCTAAAAATTCTCTTTGAGTACAATTATTTTGTCATATTGCATGATAGAGCTGATGACAAATGTGGCTGGAAACTTGCCACTTCGTTTTATTACTACTTGCATAAAGTTAGTGTTGTTTAAAATTAAAGATGATTGTTAAATGTTTATGTTCAAAAGGTTTGATAGTTTTACAAAGTTAACCAATTTGCTACTGTTTTGCTAAAAAACCAAATCATTGCTGTAAAGATGGCGTGGCTGACCCTTTTTCTTTGTTACGTTGAAAAATGGTGTTTCAATCCACCACAAAGGATAGTTATTCAATGCTTTTTTTCAATTTTCTTTTTTCATAAATTTTTTTCTCAGATTTTTACGCTACAATATATCTCGTTTATTTTATCCAAACATCAAGGCAGCCCGGTAGTATTATTTGAAAATTAAAACATTTTCAAGTTGTAAAGTTTGACTGCGACAAAAACATTTTTAAACTTGGTTGGTTAAGCAACACTATGTCTTGTTTGTCAGACTTGAAAAAGTCGCCAATTTAAATTGTCTTTGTTGTTTTGGAAAACTATATTGTCCGCATAAATTTGAAAAACGGCATGTCATATTGCGGCAATAATGTACATGTAAAATGCTTTATAAAAGTAGATATCTGGCACATTTTTTCATGAGTTGCTAATAACTCTCATAGCTCGTCTGATTAGTTCGCATGCTTTTGTATTCACTTTGCCTAATCTCTTGGCAACTCAACTCAGTTGTATGCTTTATGAGAGAAACTGCTGATATGATATGACAGAAGTAGTTGGAGACTCATAAAGAATCCATGCAAGTGGTAAAGAAGTTGTATCTATGAAGGTGAAGCAGCTTCCTCCTGTTTATTCTCAAAGCTGTTTTTGACAAAAAAGGTACGTTGTATAAATGCTATAAAGTTTTCTGTGCTCAGCAAAATTTCCAAAACATGTTGCTTGTAATAATTTAGTAATAAAGTAAATTGTCTCTTGTTTTGTTGGTGTCAGTGTTTTTTGACTGTTCTACTCCTGTGATTTTTATCTCACGCTAGTTCGTTCCGCCGCCGATCGTTTGCTCGTTTGTCAACCGTTCATCGTTTGTTCGATCGATATTGCTCGTCGATACGTCGTTGTTATACGTCGATCGTACGTTGTTGCTTGTTATTGTTTGTAAAGTTAACTTTTTTTAATTTTCGCATTTATTTTTAAGGTTACTGGTATTTCAACCGTGCTCCTTACATGTTAATGGCAACCTTTTACGGTTTCAGAAGTTTATTTGGAGTTTGTATTTCTTTGATGTGTAGGGTTATAGTTGATGTAGGAATATTCGCTTTTCATTAAGCCAGTGGGTTGATTATAGGTCACCAATCGCTGACTTTTGTTCTGACAGTCTATGGTGGCCTACAAATTTTTTGGTATTGCTAAATACCTTTTGTTATCACAATTGGAACAGGCCAATTCTAAGTCTATAACGAATTCTAAGTCTATAGCGAATTCTAAGTCTATAGCGAATTCTAAGTCTATAGCGAATTCTAAGTCTAAAGCGAATTCTAAGTCTATAGCGAGTTCTAAGTCTATAGCGAGTTCTAAGTCTATAGCGAGTTCTAAGTCTATAGCGAATTCTAAGTCTATAGCGAGTTCTAAGTCTATAGCGAGTTCTAAGTCTATAGCGAGTTCTAAGTCTATAGCGAGTTCTAAGTCTATAGCGAATTCTAAGTCTATAGCGAATTCTGAGTCTATAGCGAATTCTAAGTCTATAGCCAATTCTAAGTCTGCCGCGAATTCTAAGTCTATGGCGAAATCTAAGTCTATAGCGAATTCTAAGTCTATAGCGAATTCTAAGTCTATAGCCAATTCTAAGTCTATAGCAAATTCTAAGTCTGCAGCGAATTCTAAGTCTATAGCCAATTCTAAGTCTATAGCAAATTCTAAGTCTATAGCCAATTCTAAGTCTATAGCGAATTCTAAGTCTATAGCCAATTCTAAGTCTATAGCCAATTCTAAGTCTGCAGCGAATTCTAAGTCTATGGCGAATTCTAAGTCTATAGCGAATTCTAAGTCTATAGCGAATTCTAAGTCTATAGCCAATTCTAAGTCTATAGCCAATTCTAAGTCTGCAGCGAATTCTAAGTCTATAGCGAATTCTAAGTCTATAGCGAATTCTAAGTCTATAGCGAATTCTGAGTCTATAGCGAAGTCTAAGTCTATAGCGAATTCTAAGTCTATAGCGAATTCTAAGTCTATAGCCAATTCTAAGTCTATAGCCAATTCTAAGTCTATAGCCAATTCTACGTCTATAGCGAATTCTAAGTCTATAGCCAATTCTAAGTCTATAGCAAATTCTAAGTCTGCAGCGAAATCTAAGTTTGTAGCGAATTCTAAGTTCGTAGCGAACTCTATGTCTATAGCGAAGTCTAAGTCTATAGCGAATTCTAAGTCTATAGCGAATTCTAAGTCTATAGCCAATTCTAAGTCTATAGCCAATTCTAAGTCTATAGCCAATTCTACGTCTATAGCGAATTCTAAGTCTATAGCCAATTCTAAGTCTATAGCAAATTCTAAGTCTGCAGCGAAATCTAAGTTTGTAGCGAATTCTAAGTTCGTAGCGAACTCTATGTCTGTAGCGAATTCTAAGTTTTTAATGTTGCAATGGGTTTTTATAACAGTCAGATAGCCGCTCTTGTTGAGCGGTTTTTTTGTATTACTCAAGCCTCTTCAATGACACTCTATTTTACTAGATATCTTTTTGGTCCTGTTTTTCGCCCACTGTCCCGAAACGCTATAAAGCGCACTCTAGGTATATGACACTCTATTTTACTAGATATCTTTTTGGTCCTGTTTTTCGCCCACTGTCCCGAAACGCTATAAAGCGCACTCTAGGTATATGACACTCTATTTTACTAGATATCTTTTTGGTCCTGTTTTTCGCCCACTGTCCCGAAACGCTATAAAGCGCACTCTAGGTATATGACACTCTATTTTACTAGATATATTTTTGGTCCTGTTTTTCGCCCACTGTCCCGAAACGCTATAGAGCGCACTCCAGGTATATGACACTCTATTTTACTAGATATATTTTTGGTCCTGTTTTTCGCCCACTGTCCCGAAACGCTATAGAGCGCACTCCAGGTCTATGACACTCTATTTTATTAGATATATTTTTGGTCCTGTTTTTCGCCCACTGTCCCGAAACGCTATAGAGCGCACTCCAGGTCTATGACACTCTATTTTATTAGATACCTTTTGGTCCTGTTTTTCGCCCACTGTCCCGAAACGCTATAGAGCGCACTCCAGGTCTATGACACTCTATTTTATTAGATACCTGCTTGGTCCTGTTTTTCCTCCACTGTCCCGAAACGCTATAGAGCGCACTCTGTGTGTATGACACTCTATTTTATTAGATACCTGCTTGGTCCTGTTTTTCCTCCACTGTCCCGAAACGCTATAGAGCGCACTCTGTGTGTATGACACTCTATTTTATTAGATACCTGCTTGGTCCTGTTTTTCCTCCACTGTCCCGAAACGCTATAGAGCGCACTCTGTCTAAGTCTAAGTCTAAGTCTAAGTCTAAGTCTAAGTCTAAGTCTAAGTCTAAGTCTAAGTCTAAGTCTAAGTCTAAGTCTAAGTCTAAGTCTAAGTCTAAGTCTAAGTCTAAGTCTAAGTCTAAGTCTAAGTCTAAGTCTAAATCTAAGTCTAAGTCTAAGTCTAAGTCTAAGTCTAAGTCTAAGTCTAAGTCTAAGTCTAAGTCTAAGTCTAAGTCTAAGTCTAAGTCTAAGTCTAAGTCTAAGTCTAAGTCTAAGTCTAAGTCTAAGTCTAAGTCTAAGTCTAAGTCTAAGTCTAAGTCTAAGTCTAAGTCTAAGTCTAAGTCTAAGTCTAAGTCTAAGTCTAAGTCTAAGTCTAAGTCTAAGTCTAAGTCTAAGTCTAAGTCTAAGTCTAAGTCTAAGTCTAAGTCTAAGTCTAAGTCTAAGTCTAAGTCTAAGTCTAAGTCTAAGTCTAAGTCTAAGTCTAAGTCTAAGTCTAAGTCTAAGTCTAAGTCTAAGTCTAAGTCTAAGTCTAAGTCTAAGTCTAAGTCTAAGTCTAAGTCTAAGTCTAAGTCTAAGTCTAAGTCTAAGTCTAAGTCTAAGTCTAAGTCTAAGTCTAAGTCTAAGTCTAAGTCTAAGTCTAAGTCTAAGTCTAAGTCTAAGTCTAAGTCTAAGTCTAAGTCTAAGTCTAAGTCTAAGTCTAAGTCTAAGTCTAAGTCTAAGTCTAAGTCTAAGTCTAAGTCTAAGTCTAAGTCTAAGTCTAAGTCTAAGTCTAAGTCTAAGTCTAAGTCTAAGTCTAAGTCTAAGTCTAAGTCTAAGTCTAAGTCTAAGTCTAAGTCTAAGTCTAAGTCTAAGTCTAAGTCTAAGTCTAAGTCTAAGTCTAAGTCTAAGTCTAAGTCTAAGTCTAAGTCTAAGTCTAAGTCTAAGTCTAAGTCTAAGTCTAAGTCTAAGTCTAAGTCTAAGTCTAAGTCTAAGTCTAAGTCTAAGTCTAAGTCTAAGTCTAAGTCTAAGTCTAAGTCTAAGTCTAAGTCTAAGTCTAAGTCTAAGTCTAAGTCTAAGTCTAAGTCTAAGTCTAAGTCTAAGTCTAAGTCTAAGTCTAAGTCTAAGTCTAAGTCTAAGTCTAAGTCTAAGTCTAAGTCTAAGTCTAAGTCTAAGTCTAAGTCTAAGTCTAAGTCTAAGTCTAAGTCTAAGTCTAAGTCTAAGTCTAAGTCTAAGTCTAAGTCTAAGTCTAAGTCTAAGTCTAAGTCTAAGTCTAAGTCTAAGTCTAAGTCTAAGTCTAAGTCTAAGTCTAAGTCTAAGTCTAAGTCTAAGTCTAAGTCTAAGTCTAAGTCTAAGTCTAAGTCTAAGTCTAAGTCTAAGTCTAAGTCTAAGTCTAAGTCTAAGTCTAAGTCTAAGTCTAAGTCTAAGTCTAAGTCTAAGTCTAAGTCTAAGTCTAAGTCTAAGTCTAAGTCTAAGTCTAAGTCTAAGTCTAAGTCTAAGTCTAAGTCTAAGTCTAAGTCTAAGTCTAAGTCTAAGTCTAAGTCTAAGTCTAAGTCTAAGTCTAAGTCTAAGTCTAAGTAGACAAGCAACAAACAAAAGGCTTTTGCGTTGATTTTTTAGTGAAAGTGAAAATAATGGCCCTAAAAATATTGTTTAGCATTTCAAAATATATATAACGTTGCTTACCTAGCTGACTTCTTCAATCACTTTGTAGGAAAAGCTTACTTGAGACTGCACTATTGTCTCCAGTGTGCATTGCTGTCAACTTTCAGTCATGGTAATTCCATTCTCACAAGCAAATCTGGTCCGAGTATTATAGGTCTACTTTTTTGCGATCATCAAAATTGCAAAACTACATATAAATGATGTCAATCAGTCAATCGGTTTGACAGCAGGTTATTGGCTAATGGGTTAGTTCTGTTTGCTCTTCGGTGTATTGATGATGATGGATTTACGTAGTGGTTTATCTTGTCATCTTGTTTAGCAAAAGCACCATCTTCTTCATGTCAACGAATGTAGGATTGAGCTATCTGTAGAAAATATTGACTTGAGACTTTATCTTGCGCCTTGTTTCGAGTTGTCCGGTGTGTTGCATGTGATAGAACATGCCACTTTCTTTCTGTATGATTACATTTATTCTGAGCTAGTCTGTTGCATTCTTTGGCTGTTGACGACGAGGTAAAAGGTTCTGTGCTACTAGCCTTCTTATGAAAATACTTTTCGTTTTTATATCTGTATAGAGTTCTTTTGACTTCAAGTCACTTTTCCTCTTCTGCGAAACTTTCCTCAACAAATACAAATCTCAAATATGTTAGTCATGAGTCAAAACAAGGATTTTTAAAATCTATAAAATTACCAAGCTAGAAATAGGCTAAATACATTTTTCGACGGCTGTCAATAGAAATGTTGGACAAATTTAAATACAGCTAACATTGAAGAGGCATGATTAAATTGTTTTAGCATTTCATCAATGTTTAAACATCTTCATAGTGGTTTGTCAGAAATTCGTCTGGCAAGATATTGAGAAGAGAAAAAACTTCAATTCAAATCCGAACACTAAAACCTAATTAGAAAGACCGCACAATAAAATAACTTGACCACCTAAATAGACGTACCAAATAGAAACACCTGACCAACAAAAACTAAATGGCATAAGCCATCAAGGGAAACTAAAGTTCAAACAAACACAAGCCATCAACAAACTGAAACAACCGACCAATAAAACAAAAGGAGCAAGAAGTCAAACAGGCACTGCACCGACACTTAACAATCAACGTGGAAGCCAAAACCTAAAACCGACAACCCCACAAAGACACTAAAACCAATGATAAAAGCAAACATCAACAAGACACCGAAACTGAATCTTATTAGCCTCCTGCCGCAAAGGGAACGTAAAACAGCATTTCTACTTTTCCAACTTTGATTTCTGCTTGCGGTCTTTCTAATAAGTGCGGTCTTTCTAATAAGGTAACAGTATGTCATATATAACATTTACTTCTACTCTTTTTCTCATATTTCTACCAGAACACCAAAATTACTAACTGTGCCATTAGAACCAAAAGTGATGATTAGAGTTCCCTGCAAAGCATATAACTTGAAATAAAAAAACTATTACATATGACGGCTAAGCGAAGAGCAACAAATTAAAGCTTACCGACCTTAGAAACCTTAGTCATGAAGTCCGTCGTTAAAGATTACAAAGTGTAAACTGTATTGTAGGCATTATCCTGTGTTGATCTCGGACACTAGTTTAGCGGTTCACTTAAATAACTTATGCCAGCGTTATAAGTTTGGCAATTGAGTTCACATGGTAAAATAATCGTATATTATCGACCCTTCAACGCTACAGGGTTGTGATGAACTCTTCCTTAAAGCACGTTCTCTCTCCGAGTCCAACGATGATGTGAATCTCAATTAGCCCAGCGCTGTCTTTTATATGATTCCAGCCTCAGATAGAACAATAGGGAGGATTAGAGTTCAAGTGTGAGTTTGAGTTCCAACTTGAGTCAATGGATTAGGCTAATTAACGACTAGGTGAGATTGTTTGGCAGACGCCTGGTGCCAAAGAGATTATATTAACTGACTGACACAGGTGATGTTTGCCTAAAAACTTTTATACAAAGTGTGAAATACCTACCTTTTTGTTACTCTGCAACGGCTCATCTGACCGTCTTTAAAGCCAAAGACCTTATGGCAACCTAACACTTATCACAAAATAAAGTTCAAAATAGCATAAACAAGTTGTATGATTTGATTACTTTAATAATTGCTCTAAGAGATAATAAAAATTAACCCAAGATTAACTTGAAAAATTGGTGTAATTTAACTAGCTTTTACACCAATTGGCCTAAACTGTATGGTAAATAATATGTTGTATGATGAGCCTTGTATAACTGTAGTCACTTATCAGCCCTGTTTACAAAATCCAAAATCAAAGTTCCAAAATTATTGTATAAATCGAGATAAAAGATGATTCTTGAACAGTTAGTAGGACAGTTTAGATCAATACTTAGAAATATGATAAGAAACCCCAAACATAAACAGAGTTTTCATGAAAAGTTTGTTTATTGCAAACCCTAGAACATCTCAAATTTACAATGCTAACATACTTCACATATAATTTACATATAAAAACAATTTTTCATAATCAAAGAATTTGGTCATCAAAGACTGCAAGAAATTTAAAATTTACATCATGCTATAGTAACCGAATTATGAAAGTAATTGTAGTAATTTTGAAAACTTTCGAAAAAGTCAAAATGGCTGTTATATTTTCATGATTGAGTTATTAAACACGCATGCATGTTTTAAACAGTTTCCTAAAAGTCAAGAATACAAATCTGTTGCGGTATACCTTTTAGGGCTCACAAAAAAGAGAATAAACCAGTTTCCTTTTATTATATAGGATTCAATTAAAATTGAGCTCAGCGTAGAGTTGAAAAAACGTTACATTAGGAAGATATCAAGAAAATGATCATGTTAGGCCATAGTGTGTCATCTAATGTAAATTATGTGCCAGTAGTATTTATATCACGGTGTACCTGGAAACAACACTCCGTATTAATGAAAAATGCCGCCGGCAAATACGCAAAGGGCTGTGTGTTCAATACCCATCCATGGCAATATTTTATGCAAAGCGCATAGAATCAGTTCAGACCGACTTATGAACACAGTAATTGTATTTACATAAGAGGTTTTTCTGTGAAAATAAAACTGTTAGCAATTTAATTTTGACCAAACACATCTCAAAAAATCATCTTGATTGTTGTTTTTGAACTTGTTCAGGTAAATGCTTTTCAACATGTTTATTTGTGTGCTTTGAAAAAGGGTGTAGCGAAAATAAATAATGAATGGAATTGGTTCTATTAGTGCTATTTAAAGTTGCCACTTTCAATGAGAGTTTAAGCTCGAGATGTTTGAGTCAGATTTTTAACATCAAAAGGAGAAAGTTTTGCAGACGACTCGTGCCATTAAGTATTAAAACAACTCATTATCACCTATCGTCTGCTTAAACTATTGTTTCGAAATACATATAGGAATTATGACAAGCCTCTCCGGCACTCCGCGAGTTCTAGTCGTTTTATGAAATTGATTAGAGAGTTGAAATAGTACAAAAAGTGTTTCAATGGATTAGTTAACATTTATTGAAAAATGTACGCTACTTCAGTTTGTCGAACACACTTTAAATTAATATGTCTAATGGATCGCAAGGTCTGTTACCACTTCATGTTAGATTGCGATGAATAAAGCCTTTTCAAGTTTTACAATTACAAATAACTTTTGGCCACCTGACTATTAAAGCTACAATAAGGTACAAAACTGCATAATTCAAAAATTGTTATTCGATCTTCTTATTATAGATTTTTTTACATAAGACAGTTTAACATTTTTCAATAAACTTGTGCAGACGTACTTGAAAAGGTACGCTACCGCAGCTTACAGAGAACTCTTTACAATAAATTGTCTAACGCATTGCGATTTCAATCAGCATTTCATTTTACGGCGCAACGAATATCATTCACTCTAAGTTATACGACTGCAAAAAACTTTTGGCCACGTAACTTTTAAAACTACAATAAGGTACAAAATGGCATAATTCTAATTTCATTAATAATACCTTTTATTAATGATTTTCTCCGCATTATATATTTTAAACTACATGTATGTTAACATGATCTACTCTTGTTTTTTTTCAAGTTTGCGCATGTTTGGGGCTAACCTACGCGATACAAACTCTGCTGAAAATCAAGCCTCAGTGAAACTTAGGTGAGTATTTTCTTTGTTAACACAGTAAAAAGTTAAAGCCAAAATTGGGTTGTTCAAATGGAATTAAAAGATATTTTTCAAAAGTCAGTCTAACTATTTAAATTAATCAATAAAAATTTCGTAAGAAAATACATTTATAAACCTACTTTTTCATAAACTAAGAATTTGGTCATCGAAGGCTGTAGTACATTTGAAAATTGCAATGCGTTATATTAAAACAATTTGGAAAATTTGCAGTAATTTTAAAAACCATCGAAAAAGTCAAAATGGCTGTTAGATTTTCATGATTGAGCTATTAAACACGCATGCATGTTTTAAAAAGTTTCTTTAAAGTCAAGATTACAAGTTTGTTGCGGTAAACCCTTAGAGCTCACAAAAAGGAGGATAAAACAATTTTCTCTTATTATATAGGATTCAATCAAATTTGAGATCAGCGTAGAGTTGAATAAACGTTGCATTAGGAAGATACCAAGAAAATGATCATGTTAGGCTATTGTGTGTCATCTAATGTAAATTATATGCCAGTAGTATTTATATCACGGTGCGCCTGGAAACAATACGCCGTATTAACGAAAAATGTCACCGGCAAATACGCAAAGGGCTGTGTGTTCAATACTCATCCATGGCAATATCTTTTTCAAAGCTTGTAGAATCAGTTCAGACCGACTTATAAACACAGTAATTGTATTTACATAAGGGGTTTTTCTGTGGAAATCAAACTGTTAGCAATTTAATTTTGATCAGACACATCTCAAAAAATCATCTTGATAGTTGTTTTTGAAGTTGTTCAGGTAATTGCTTTCCAACATGACTATTTGTTTGCTTTGAAAATGGGTGTAGCAAAAATAAACAATGATTAGATTTGGTTTTATTAGTGCTATTTAAAAATGTCACTTTCAATGAGTGCTTAAGCTCGAGATGTTTGAGTCAGATTCCTAACATCAAAAGGAGAAAGTTTTGCAGACGACTCATGCCATTAAGTATTAGAACAACTCATTATCACCTGTCGTCTGCTTAAACTATTGTTTCGAAATACATATAGGAATTATAACAAGCCTCTCCGGCACTCCGCGAGTTCTAGTCGTTATATGAAATCGATTAGAGAGTTGAAATAGTACAAAAAGTGTTTCAACGGATTAGTTCAGATTTATTGAAAAATGTATGCTACCTCAGTTTGTCAAAAACAATTTAAATTAATATGCCTAATGCATCGCAAGATCATTTACCACTTCATGTTACAGCGCGATGAATACGAGCCTTTTCAAGTTTTACAACTACAAATAACTTTTGGCCACCTGACTATGAAAGCTACAATAAGGTACAAAATTGCATAATCCAAAATTTGTTATTCGATCTTCTTATTATAGATTATTTTACATGAGACAGTTTAACGTTTTTCAATAAACTTGTGCCGACGTATTTAAAAATGTACGCTACCGCAGCTTACAGAGAACTCTTTACAATAAACTGTCTAACGCATTGCAACTTCAATCAGCATTTCATTTCACGGCGCGACGAATATCATTCACTCTAAGTTATACGACTGCAAAAAACTTTTGGCCATGTAACTTTTAAAACTACAATAAGGTACAAAATGGCATAATTCTAATTTGATTATTAATAACTTTTACTAATGATTTTTCCCACATTATGTATTTTAAACTATGTTAACGCGATCTACTCTTGTTTTTTACTAGTTAGCAAATTTTGGGGTTAACTTACGCAGTATAAACTCTGCTGAAAATCAAGCCTCAATAAAATTTAGGTGAGTAAGTTCTTTGTTAACACAGTCAAAAGTCAAAGCCAAAATAGGGTTGTTCAAATGGAATTAAAAGACAATTTACAAATTTCAGTCAAACTATTTAGATTAATCCATAAAAATATTGTAAGAAAATACATTTTTAAACCTACTTTTTCATAAATTAAGAAATTGGTCATCGAAGGCTGCAGTACATTTGAAAATTGCAATGCGTTATATTAAAACAATTTGGAAAATTTGCAGTAATTTTAAAAACTATCGAAAAAGTCAAAATGGCTGTTATATTTTCATGATTGAGTTATTAAACACGCATGCGTCTTTTAAAAAGTTTCTTCAAAGTCAAGATTACAAGTTTGTTGCGGTAAACCTTTTAGAGCTCACAAAAAGGAGGATAAAACAGTTTTCTCTTATTATATAGGATTCAATCAAATTTGAGATCAGGGTAGATTTGAATAAACGTTGCATTAGGAAGATACCAAGAAAATGATCGTGTTAGGCTATTGTGTGTCATCTAATGTAAATTATGTGCCAGTAGTATTTATATCACGGTGCGCCTGGAAACAATACGCCGTATTAATGAAAAATGTAACCGGCAAATACACAAAGGGCTGTGTGTTCAATACTCATCCATGGCAATATCTTTTTCAAAGCTTGTAGAATCAGTTCAGACCGACTTATAAACACAGTAATTGTATTTACATAAGGGGTTTTTCTGTGGAAATCAAACTGTGAGCAATTTAATTTTGATCAGACACATCTCAAAAAATCATCTTGATAGTTGTTTTTGAAGTTGTTCAGGTAATTGCTTTCCAACATGTCTATTTGTTTGCTTTGAAAATGGGTGTAGCAAAAATAAACAACGAATAGATTTGGTTTTATTAGTGCTATTTAAAATTGCCACTTTCAATGTGTGCTTAAGATCGAGATGTTTGAGTCAGATTCCTAACATCAAAAGGAGAAAGTTTTGCAGACGACTCATGCCATTAAGTATTAGAATAACTCATTATCACCTGTCGTCTGCTTAAACTATTGTTTCGAAATACATATAAGAATTATAACAAGCCTCTCCGGCACTCCGCCAGTTCTAGTCATTTTATGAAATCGATTAGAGAGTTGAAATAGTACAAAAAGTGTTTCAACGGATTAGTTCAGATTTATTGAAAAATGTATGCTACCTCAGTTTGTCAAAAACAATTTAAATTAATATGCCTAATGCATCGCAAGATCATTTACCACTTCATGTTACAGCGTGATGAATACGAGCCTTTTCAAGTTTTACAACTACAAATAACTTTTGGCCACCTGACTATGAAAGCTACAATTAGGTACAAAATTGCATAATCCAAAATTTGTTATTCGTTCTTTTTATTATAGATTATTTTACATGAGACAGTTTAACGTTTTTCAATAAACTTGTGCCGACGTATTTAAAAATGTACGCTACCGCAGCTTACAGAGAACTCTTTACAATAAATTGTCTAACGCATTGCAATTTCAATCAGCATTTCATTTCACGGCGCAACGAATATCATTCACTCTAAGTTATACGACTGCAAAAAACTTTTGGCCACGTAACTTTTAAAACTACAATAAGGTACAAAATGGCATAATTCTAATTTCATTAATAGTACCTTTTATTAATGATTTTCTCCGCATTATATATTTTAAACTACATGTATGTTAACATGATCTACTCTTGTTTTTTTCAAGTTTGCGCATTTTTTGGGCTAACCTACGCGATACAAACTCTGCTGAAAATCAAGCCTCAGTGAAACTTAGGTGAGTATTTTCTTTGTTAACACAGTAAAAAGTTAAAGCCAAAATTGGGTTGTTCAAATGGAATTAAAAGATATTTTTCAAAAGTCAGTCTAACTATTTAAATTAATCAATAAAAATTTCGTAAGAAAATACATTTATAAACCTACTTTTTCATAAACTAAGAATTTGGTCATCGAAGGCTGCAGTACATTTGAAAATTGCAATGCGCTATATTAAAACAATTTGGAAAATTTGCAGTAATTTTAAAAACTATCGAAAAAGTCAAAATGGCTGTTAGATTTTCATGATCGAGCTATTAAACACGCATGCATGTTTTAAAAAGTTTCTTTAAAGTCAAGATTACAAGTTTGTTGCGGTAAACCTTTTAGAGCTCACAAAAAGGAGGATAAAACAGTTTTCTCTTATTATATAGGATTCAATCAAATTTGAGATCAGCGTAGAGTTGAATAAACGTTGCATTAGGAAGATACCAAGAAAATGACCATGTTAGGCTATTGTGTGTCATCTAATGTAAATTATGTGCCAGTAGTATTTATATCACGGTGCGCCTGGAAACAGTACGCCGTATTAACGAAAAATGTCACCGGCAAATATGCAAAGGGCTGTGTGTTCAATACTCATCCATGGCAATATCTTTTTCAAAGCTTGTAGAATCAGTTCAGACCGACTTATAAACACAGTAATTGTATTTACATAAGGGGTTTTTCTGTGGAAATCAAACTGTTAGCAATTTAATTTTGATCAGACACATCTCAAAAAATCATCTTGATAGTTGTTTTTGAAGTTGTTCAGGTAATTGCTTTCCAACACGTCTATTTGTTTGCTTTGAAAATGGGTGTAGCAAAAATAAACAATGAATAGATTTGGTTTTATTAGTGCTATTTAAAAATGCCACTTTCAATGAGTGCTTAAGCTCGAGATGTTTGAGTCAGATTCCTAACATCAAAAGGAGAAAGTTTTGCAGACGACTCGTGCCATTAAGTATTAGAACAACTCATTATCACCTGTCGTCTGCTTAAACTATTGTTTCGAAATACATATAGGAATTATAACAAGCCTCTCCGGCACTCCGCGAGTTCTAGTCGTTATATGAAATCGATTAGAGAGTTGAAATAGTACAAAAAGTGTTTCAACGGATTAGTTCAGATTTATTGAAAAATGTATGCTACCTCAGTTTGTCAAAAACAATTTAAATTAATATGCCTAATGCATCGCAAGATCATTTACCACTTCATGTTACAGCGCGATGAATACGAGCCTTTTCAAGTTTTACAACTACAAATAACTTTTGGCCACCTGACTATGAAAGCTACAATAAGGTAAAAAATTGCATAATCCAAAATTTGTTATTCGATCTTCTTATTATAGATTATTTTACATGAGACAGTTTAACGTTTTTCAATAAACTTGTGCCGACGTATTTAAAAATGTACGCTACCTCAGCCTACAGAGAACTCCTTACAATAAATTGTCTAACGCATTGCAATTTCAATCAGCATTTCATTTCACGGCGCGACGAATATCATTCACTCTAAGTTATACGACTGCAAAAAACTTTTGGCCACGTAACTTTTAAAACTACAATAAGGTACAAAATGGCATAATTCTAAGTTGATTATTAATAACTTTTATTAATGATTTTTTCCACATTATGTATTTTAAACTATGTTAACGCGATCTACTCTTGTTTTTTACTAGTTAGCAAATTTTGGGGTTAACTTACGCAGTATAAACTCTGCTGAAAATCAAGCCTCAATAAAATTTAGGTGAGTAAGTTCTTTGTTAACACAGTCAAAAGTCAAAGCCAAAATAGGGTTGTTCAAATGGAATTAAAAGATATTTTACAAATTTCAGTCAAACTAATTAGATTAATCAATAAAAATATCGTAAGAAAATACATTTTTAAACCTACTTTTTCATAAATTAAGAATTTGGTCATCGAAGGCTGCAGTACATTTGAAAATTGCAATGCGTTATATTAAAACAATTTAGAAATTTTGCAGCAATTTTAAAAACTATCGAAAAAGTCAAAATGGCTGTTGTATTTTCATGATTGAGTTATTAAACACGCATCTATGTTTTAAAAAGTTTCTTCAAAGTCAAGATTACAAGTTTGTTGCGGTAAACCTTTTAGAGCTCACAAAAAGGAGGATAAAACAGTTTTCTCTTATTATATAGGATTCAATCAAATTTGAGATCAGCGTAGAGTTGACTAAACGTTGCATTAGGAAGATACCAAGAAAATGATCATGTTGGGCTATTGTGTGTCATCTAATGTAAATTATGTGCCAGTAGTATTTATATCACGGTGCGCCTGGAAACAATACGCCGTATTAACGAAAAATGTCACCGGCAAATACGCAAGGGGCTGTGTGTTCAATACTCATCCATGGCAATATCTTTTTCAAAGCTTGTAGAATCAGTTCAGACCGACTTATAAACACAGTAATTGTATTTACATAAGGGGTTTTTCTGTGGAAATCAAACTGTTAGCAATTTAATTTTGATCAGACACATCTCAAAAAAATCATCTTGATAGTTGTTTTTGATGTTGTTCAGGTAATTGCTTTTCAACATGTCTATTTGTGTGCTTTGAAAATGGGTGTAGCAAAAATAAACAATGAATAGATTTGGTTTTATTAGTGCTATTTAAAAATGTCACTTTCAATGAGTGCTTAAGCTCGAGATGTTTGAGTCAGATTCCTAACATCAAAAGGAGAAAGTTTTGCAGACGACTCGTGCCATTAAGTATTAGAACAACTCATTATCACCTGTCGTCTGCTTAAACTATTGTTTCGAAATACGTATAGGAATTATAACAAGCCTCTCCGGCACTCCGCGAGTTCTAGTCGTTATATGAAATCGATTAGAGAGTTGAAATAGTACAAAAAGTGTTTCAACGGATTAGTTCAGATTTATTGAAAAATGTATGCTACCTCAGTTTGTCAAAAACAATTTAAATTAATATGCCTAATGCATCGCAAGATCATTTACCACTTCATGTTACAGCGTGATGAATACGAGCCTTTTCAAGTTTTACAACTACAAATAACTTTTGGCCACCTGACTATGAAAGCTACAATTAGGTACAAAATTGCATAATCCAAAATTTGTTATTCGTTCTTTTTATTATAGATTATTTTACATGAGACAGTTTAACGTTTTTCAATAAACTTGTGCCGACGTATTTAAAAATGTACGCTACCGCAGCTTACAGAGAACTCTTTACAATAAATTGTCTAACGCATTGCAATTTCAATCAGCATTTCATTTCACGGCGCGACGAATATCATTCACTCTAAGTTATACGACTGCAAAAAACTTTTGGCCACGTAACTTTTAAAACTACAATAAGGTACAAAATGGCATAATTCTAATTTCATTAATAGTACCTTTTATTAATGATTTTCTCCGCATTATATATTTTAAACTACATGTATGTTAACATGATCTACTCTTGTTTTTTTTCAAGTTTGCGCATTTTTTGGGCTAACCTACGCGATACAAACTCTGCTGAAAATCAAGCCTCAGTGAAACTTAGGTGAGTATTTTCTTTGTTAACACAGTAAAAAGTTAAAGCCAAAATTGGGTTGTTCAAATGGAATTAAAAGATATTTTTCAAAAGTCAGTCTAACTATTTAAATTAATCAATAAAAATTTCGTAAGAAAATACATTTATAAACCTACTTTTTCATAAACTAAGAATTTGGTCATCGAAGGCTGCAGTACATTTGAAAATTGCAATGCGCTATATTAAAACAATTTGGAAAATTTGCAGTAATTTTAAAAACTATCGAAAAAGTCAAAATGGCTGTTATATTTTCATGATTAGGTTATTAAACACGCATGCGTGTTTTAAAAAGTTTCTTCAAAGTCAAGATTACAAGTTTGTTGCGGTAAACCTTTTAGAGCTCACAAAAAGGAGGATAAAACAGTTTTCTCTTATTATATAGGATTCAATCAAATTTGAGATCAGCGTAGAGTTGAATAAACGTTGCATTAGGAAGATACCAAGAAAATGATCATGTTAGGCTATTGTGTGTCATCTAATGTAAATTATGTGCCAGTAGTATTTATATCACGGTGCGCCTGGAAACAATACGCCGTATTAACGAAAAATGTCACCGGCAAATACGCAAGGGGCTGTGTGTTCAATACTCATCCATGGCAATATCTTTTTCAAAGCTTGTAGAATCAGTTCAGACCGACTTATAAACACAGTAATTGTATTTACATAAGGGGTTTTTCTGTGGAAATCAAACTGTTAGCAATTTAATTTTGATCAGACACATCTCAAAAAATCATCTTGATAGTTGTTTTTGAAGTTGTTCAGGTAATTGCTTTCCAACATGTCTATTTGTTTGCTTTGAAAATGGGTGTAGCAAAAATAAACAATGAATAGATTTGGTTTTATTAGTGCTATTTAAAAATGTCACTTTCAATGAGTGCTTAAGCTCGAGATGTTTGAGTCAGATTCCTAACATCAAAAGGAGAAAGTTTTGCAGACGACTCATGCCATTAAGTATTAGAACAACTCATTATCACCTGTCGTCTGCTTAAACTATTGTTTCGAAATACGTATAGGAATTATAACAAGCCTCTCCGGCACTCCGCGAGTTCTAGTCGTTATATGAAAACGATTAGAGAGTTGAAATAGTACAAAAAGTGTTTCAACGGATTAGTTCAGATTTATTGAAAAATGTATGCTACCTCAGTTTGTCAAAAACAATTTAAATTAATATGCCTAATGCATCGCAAGATCATTTACCACTTCATGTTACAGCGTGATGAATACGAGCCTTTTCAAGTTTTACAACTACAAATAACTTTTGGCCACCTGACTATGAAAGCTACAATTAGGTACAAAATTGCATAATCCAAAATTTGTTATTCGTTCTTTTTATTATAGATTATTTTACATGAGACAGTTTAACGTTTTTCAATAAACTTGTGCCGACGTATTTAAAAATGTACGCTACCGCAGCTTACAGAGAACTCTTTACAATAAATTGTCTAACGCATTGCAATTTCAATCAGCATTTCATTTCACGGCGCAACGAATATCATTCACTCTAAGTTATACGACTGCAAAAAACTTTTGGCCACGTAACTTTTAAAACTACAATAAGGTACAAAATGGCATAATTCTAATTTCATTAATAGTACCTTTTATTAATGATTTTCTCCGCATTATATATTTTAAACTACATGTATGTTAACATGATCTACTCTTGTTTTTTTCAAGTTTGCGCATTTTTTGGGCTAACCTACGCGATACAAACTCTGCTGAAAATCAAGCCTCAGTGAAACTTAGGTGAGTATTTTCTTTGTTAACACAGTAAAAAGTTAAAGCCAAAATTGGGTTGTTCAAATGGAATTAAAAGATATTTTTCAAAAGTCAGTCTAACTATTTAAATTAATCAATAAAAATTTCGTAAGAAAATACATTTATAAACCTACTTTTTCATAAACTAAGAATTTGGTCATCGAAGGCTGCAGTACATTTGAAAATTGCAATGCGCTATATTAAAACAATTTGGAAAATTTGCAGTAATTTTAAAAACTATCGAAAAAGTCAAAATGGCTGTTAGATTTTCATGATCGAGCTATTAAACACGCATGCATGTTTTAAAAAGTTTCTTTAAAGTCAAGATTACAAGTTTGTTGCGGTAAACCTTTTAGAGCTCACAAAAAGGAGGATAAAACAGTTTTCTCTTATTATATAGGATTCAATCAAATTTGAGATCAGCGTAGAGTTGAATAAACGTTGCATTAGGAAGATACCAAGAAAATGACCATGTTAGGCTATTGTGTGTCATCTAATGTAAATTATGTGCCAGTAGTATTTATATCACGGTGCGCCTGGAAACAGTACGCCGTATTAACGAAAAATGTCACCGGCAAATATGCAAAGGGCTGTGTGTTCAATACTCATCCATGGCAATATCTTTTTCAAAGCTTGTAGAATCAGTTCAGACCGACTTATAAACACAGTAATTGTATTTACATAAGGGGTTTTTCTGTGGAAATCAAACTGTTAGCAATTTAATTTTGATCAGACACATCTCAAAAAATCATCTTGATAGTTGTTTTTGAAGTTGTTCAGGTAATTGCTTTCCAACACGTCTATTTGTTTGCTTTGAAAATGGGTGTAGCAAAAATAAACAATGAATAGATTTGGTTTTATTAGTGCTATTTAAAAATGCCACTTTCAATGAGTGCTTAAGCTCGAGATGTTTGAGTCAGATTCCTAACATCAAAAGGAGAAAGTTTTGCAGACGACTCGTGCCATTAAGTATTAGAACAACTCATTATCACCTGTCGTCTGCTTAAACTATTGTTTCGAAATACATATAGGAATTATAACAAGCCTCTCCGGCACTCCGCGAGTTCTAGTCGTTATATGAAATCGATTAGAGAGTTGAAATAGTACAAAAAGTGTTTCAACGGATTAGTTCAGATTTATTGAAAAATGTATGCTACCTCAGTTTGTCAAAAACAATTTAAATTAATATGCCTAATGCATCGCAAGATCATTTACCACTTCATGTTACAGCGCGATGAATACGAGCCTTTTCAAGTTTTACAACTACAAATAACTTTTGGCCACCTGACTATGAAAGCTACAATAAGGTAAAAAATTGCATAATCCAAAATTTGTTATTCGATCTTCTTATTATAGATTATTTTACATGAGACAGTTTAACGTTTTTCAATAAACTTGTGCCGACGTATTTAAAAATGTACGCTACCTCAGCCTACAGAGAACTCCTTACAATAAATTGTCTAACGCATTGCAATTTCAATCAGCATTTCATTTCACGGCGCGACGAATATCATTCACTCTAAGTTATACGACTGCAAAAAACTTTTGGCCACGTAACTTTTAAAACTACAATAAGGTACAAAATGGCATAATTCTAAGTTGATTATTAATAACTTTTATTAATGATTTTTCCCACATTATGTATTTTAAACTATGTTAACGCGATCTACTCTTGTTTTTTACTAGTTAGCAAATTTTGGGGTTAACTTACGCAGTATAAACTCTGCTGAAAATCAAGCCTCAATAAAATTTAGGTGAGTAAGTTCTTTGTTAACACAGTCAAAAGTCAAAGCCAAAATAGGGTTGTTCAAATGGAATTAAAAGATATTTTACAAATTTCAGTCAAACTAATTAGATTAATCAATAAAAATATCGTAAGAAAATACATTTTTAAACCTACTTTTTCATAAATTAAGAATTTGGTCATCGAAGGCTGCAGTACATTTGAAAATTGCAATGCGTTATATTAAAACAATTTAGAAATTTTGCAGCAATTTTAAAAACTATCGAAAAAGTCAAAATGGCTGTTGTATTTTCATGATTGAGTTATTAAACACGCATCTATGTTTTAAAAAGTTTCTTCAAAGTCAAGATTACAAGTTTGTTGCGGTAAACCTTTTAGAGCTCACAAAAAGGAGGATAAAACAGTTTTCTCTTATTATATAGGATTCAATCAAATTTGAGATCAGCGTAGAGTTGACTAAACGTTGCATTAGGAAGATACCAAGAAAATGATCATGTTGGGCTATTGTGTGTCATCTAATGTAAATTATGTGCCAGTAGTATTTATATCACGGTGCGCCTGGAAACAATACGCCGTATTAACGAAAAATGTCACCGGCAAATACGCAAGGGGCTGTGTGTTCAATACTCATCCATGGCAATATCTTTTTCAAAGCTTGTAGAATCAGTTCAGACCGACTTATAAACACAGTAATTGTATTTACATAAGGGGTTTTTCTGTGGAAATCAAACTGTTAGCAATTTAATTTTGATCAGACACATCTCAAAAAAATCATCTTGATAGTTGTTTTTGATGTTGTTCAGGTAATTGCTTTTCAACATGTCTATTTGTGTGCTTTGAAAATGGGTGTAGCAAAAATAAACAATGAATAGATTTGGTTTTATTAGTGCTATTTAAAAATGCCACTTTCAATGAGTGCTTAAGCTCGAGATGTTTGAGTCAGATTCCTAACATCAAAAGGAGAAAGTTTTGCAGACGACTCGTGCCATTAAGTATTAGAACAACTCATTATCACCTGTCGTCTGCTTAAACTATTGTTTCGAAATACGTATAGGAATTATAACAAGCCTCTCCGGCACTCCGCGAGTTCTAGTCGTTATATGAAATCGATTAGAGAGTTGAAATAGTACAAAAAGTGTTTCAACGGATTAGTTCAGATTTATTGAAAAATGTATGCTACCTCAGTTTGTCAAAAACAATTTAAATTAATATGCCTAATGCATCGCAAGATCATTTACCACTTCATGTTACAGCGTGATGAATACGAGCCTTTTCAAGTTTTACAACTACAAATAACTTTTGGCCACCTGACTATGAAAGCTACAATTAGGTACAAAATTGCATAATCCAAAATTTGTTATTCGTTCTTTTTATTATAGATTATTTTACATGAGACAGTTTAACGTTTTTCAATAAACTTGTGCCGACGTATTTAAAAATGTACGCTACCGCAGCTTACAGAGAACTCTTTACAATAAATTGTCTAACGCATTGCAATTTCAATCAGCATTTCATTTCACGGCGCGACGAATATCATTCACTCTAAGTTATACGACTGCAAAAAACTTTTGGCCACGTAACTTTTAAAACTACAATAAGGTACAAAATGGCATAATTCTAATTTCATTAATAGTACCTTTTATTAATGATTTTCTCCGCATTATATATTTTAAACTACATGTATGTTAACATGATCTACTCTTGTTTTTTTTCAAGTTTGCGCATTTTTTGGGCTAACCTACGCGATACAAACTCTGCTGAAAATCAAGCCTCAGTGAAACTTAGGTGAGTATTTTCTTTGTTAACACAGTAAAAAGTTAAAGCCAAAATTGGGTTGTTCAAATGGAATTAAAAGATATTTTTCAAAAGTCAGTCTAACTATTTAAATTAATCAATAAAAATTTCGTAAGAAAATACATTTATAAACCTACTTTTTCATAAACTAAGAATTTGGTCATCGAAGGCTGCAGTACATTTGAAAATTGCAATGCGCTATATTAAAACAATTTGGAAAATTTGCAGTAATTTTAAAAACTATCGAAAAAGTCAAAATGGCTGTTATATTTTCATGATTAGGTTATTAAACACGCATGCGTGTTTTAAAAAGTTTCTTCAAAGTCAAGATTACAAGTTTGTTGCGGTAAACCTTTTAGAGCTCACAAAAAGGAGGATAAAACAGTTTTCTCTTATTATATAGGATTCAATCAAATTTGAGATCAGCGTAGAGTTGAATAAACGTTGCATTAGGAAGATACCAAGAAAATGATCATGTTAGGCTATTGTGTGTCATCTAATGTAAATTATGTGCCAGTAGTATTTATATCACGGTGCGCCTGGAAACAATACGCCGTATTAACGAAAAATGTCACCGGCAAATACGCAAGGGGCTGTGTGTTCAATACTCATCCATGGCAATATCTTTTTCAAAGCTTGTAGAATCAGTTCAGACCGACTTATAAACACAGTAATTGTATTTACATAAGGGGTTTTTCTGTGGAAATCAAACTGTTAGCAATTTAATTTTGATCAGACACATCTCAAAAAATCATCTTGATAGTTGTTTTTGAAGTTGTTCAGGTAATTGCTTTCCAACATGTCTATTTGTTTGCTTTGAAAATGGGTGTAGCAAAAATAAACAATGAATAGATTTGGTTTTATTAGTGCTATTTAAAAATGTCACTTTCAATGAGTGCTTAAGCTCGAGATGTTTGAGTCAGATTCCTAACATCAAAAGGAGAAAGTTTTGCAGACGACTCATGCCATTAAGTATTAGAACAACTCATTATCACCTGTCGTCTGCTTAAACTATTGTTTCGAAATACGTATAGGAATTATAACAAGCCTCTCCGGCACTCCGCGAGTTCTAGTCGTTATATGAAAACGATTAGAGAGTTGAAATAGTACAAAAAGTGTTTCAACGGATTAGTTCAGATTTATTGAAAAATGTATGCTACCTCAGTTTGTCAAAAACAATTTAAATTAATATGCCTAATGCATCGCAAGATCATTTACCACTTCATGTTACAGCGTGATGAATACGAGCCTTTTCAAGTTTTACAACTACAAATAACTTTTGGCCACCTGACTATGAAAGCTACAATTAGGTACAAAATTGCATAATCCAAAATTTGTTATTCGTTCTTTTTATTATAGATTATTTTACATGAGACAGTTTAACGTTTTTCAATAAACTTGTGCCGACGTATTTAAAAATGTACGCTACCGCAGCTTACAGAGAACTCTTTACAATAAATTGTCTAACGCATTGCAATTTCAATCAGCATTTCATTTCACGGCGCAACGAATATCATTCACTCTAAGTTATACGACTGCAAAAAACTTTTGGCCACGTAACTTTTAAAACTACAATAAGGTACAAAATGGCATAATTCTAATTTCATTAATAGTACCTTTTATTAATGATTTTCTCCGCATTATATATTTTAAACTACATGTATGTTAACATGATCTACTCTTGTTTTTTTCAAGTTTGCGCATTTTTTGGGCTAACCTACGCGATACAAACTCTGCTGAAAATCAAGCCTCAGTGAAACTTAGGTGAGTATTTTCTTTGTTAACACAGTAAAAAGTTAAAGCCAAAATTGGGTTGTTCAAATGGAATTAAAAGATATTTTTCAAAAGTCAGTCTAACTATTTAAATTAATCAATAAAAATTTCGTAAGAAAATACATTTATAAACCTACTTTTTCATAAACTAAGAATTTGGTCATCGAAGGCTGCAGTACATTTGAAAATTGCAATGCGCTATATTAAAACAATTTGGAAAATTTGCAGTAATTTTAAAAACTATCGAAAAAGTCAAAATGGCTGTTAGATTTTCATGATCGAGCTATTAAACACGCATGCATGTTTTAAAAAGTTTCTTTAAAGTCAAGATTACAAGTTTGTTGCGGTAAACCTTTTAGAGCTCACAAAAAGGAGGATAAAACAGTTTTCTCTTATTATATAGGATTCAATCAAATTTGAGATCAGCGTAGAGTTGAATAAACGTTGCATTAGGAAGATACCAAGAAAATGACCATGTTAGGCTATTGTGTGTCATCTAATGTAAATTATGTGCCAGTAGTATTTATATCACGGTGCGCCTGGAAACAATACGCCGTATTAACGAAAAATGTCACCGGCAAATACGCAAGGGGCTGTGTGTTCAATACTCATCCATGGCAATATCTTTTTCAAAGCTTGTAGAATCAGTTCAGACCGACTTATAAACACAGTAATTGTATTTACATAAGGGGTTTTTCTGTGGAAATCAAACTGTTAGCAATTTAATTTTGATCAGACACATCTCAAAAAATCATCTTGATAGTTGTTTTTGAAGTTGTTCAGGTAATTGCTTTCCAACATGTCTATTTGTTTGCTTTGAAAATGGGTGTAGCAAAAATAAACAATGAATAGATTTGGTTTTATTAGTGCTATTTAAAAATGTCACTTTCAATGAGTGCTTAAGCTCGAGATGTTTGAGTCAGATTCCTAACATCAAAAGGAGAAAGTTTTGCAGACGACTCATGCCATTAAGTATTAGAACAACTCATTATCACCTGTCGTCTGCTTAAACTATTGTTTCGAAATACGTATAGGAATTATAACAAGCCTCTCCGGCACTCCGCGAGTTCTAGTCGTTATATGAAAACGATTAGAGAGTTGAAATAGTACAAAAAGTGTTTCAACGGATTAGTTCAGATTTATTGAAAAATGTATGCTACCTCAGTTTGTCAAAAACAATTTAAATTAATATGCCTAATGCATCGCAAGATCATTTACCACTTCATGTTACAGCGCGATGAATACGAGCCTTTTCAAGTTTTACAACTACAAATAACTTTTGGCCACCTGACTATGAAAGCTACAATAAGGTACAAAATTGCATAATCCAAAATTTGTTATTCGATCTTCTTATTATAGATTATTTTACATGAGACAGTTTAACGTTTTTCAATAAACTTGTGCAGACGTGTTTAAAAATGTACGCTACCGCAGCTTACAGAGAACTCTTTACAATAAATTGTCTAACGCAATGCGATTTCAATCAGCATTTCATTTCACGGCGCGACGAATATCATTCACTCTAAGTTATACGACTGCAAAAAACTTTTGGCCAAGGAACTTTTAAAACTACAATAAGGTGCAAAATGGCATAATTCTAAGTTGATTATTAATACTTTTTATTAATGATTTTTTCCACATTATGAATTTTAAACTATGTTAACGCGATCTACTCTTGTTTTTTACTAGTTAGCAAATTTTGGGGTTAACTTACGCAGTATACACTCTGCTGAAAATCAAGCCTCAATAAAATTTAGGTGAGTAAGTTCTTTGTTAACACAGTCAAAAGTCAAAGCCAAAATAGGGTTGTTCAAATGGAATTAAAAGATATTTTACAAATTTCAGTCAAACTAATTAGATTAATCAATAAAAATATCGTAAGAAAATACATTTTTAAACCTACTTTTTCATAAATTAAGAATTTGGTCATCGAAGGCTGCAGTACATTTGAAAATTGCAATGCGTTATATTAAAACAATTTAGAAATTTTGCAGCAATTTTAAAAACTATCGAAAAAGTCAAAATGGCTGTTGTATTTTCATGATTGAGTTATTAAACACGCATCCATGTTTTAAAAAGTTTCTTCAAAGTCTAGATTACAAGTTTGTTGCGGTAAACCTTTTAGAGCTCACAAAAAGGAGGATAAAACAGTTTTCTCTTATTATATAGGATTCAATCAAATTTGAGATCAGCGTAGAGTTGAATAAACGTTGCATTAGGAAGATACCAAGAAAATGATCATGTTGGGCTATTGTGTGTCATCTAATGTAAATTATGTGCCAGTAGTATTTATATCACGGTGCGCCTGGAAACAATACGCCGTATTAACGAAAAATGTCACCGGCAAATACGCAAGGGGCTGTGTGTTCAATACTCATCCATGGCAATATCTTTTTCAAAGCTTGTAGAATCAGTTCAGACCGACTTATAAACACAGTAATTGTATTTACATAAGGGGTTTTTCTGTGGAAATCAAACTGTTAGCAATTTAATTTTGATCAGACACATCTCAAAAAATCATCTTGATAGTTGTTTTTGAAGTTGTTTAGGTAATTGCTTTCCAACATGTCTATTAGTTTGCTTTGAAAATGGGTGTAGCAAAAATAAACAATGAATAGATTTGCTTTTATTAGTGCTATTTAAAAATGTCACTTTCAATGAGTGCTTAAGCTCGAGATGTTTGAGTCAGATTCCTAACATCAAAAGGAGAAAGTTTTGTAGACGACTCATGCCATTAAGTATTAGAACAACTCATTATCACCTGTCGTCTGCTTAAACTATTGTTTCGAAATACGTATAGGAATTATAACAAGCCTCTCCGGCACTCCGCGAGTTCTAGTCGTTATATGAAATCGATTAGAGAGTTGAAATAGTACAAAAAGTGTTTCAACGGATTAGTTCAGATTTATTGAAAAATGTATGCTACCTCAGTTTGTCAAAAACAATTTAAATTAATATGCCTAATGCATCGCAAGATCATTTACCACTTCATGTTACAGCGCGATGAATACGAGCCTTTTCAAGTTTTACAACTACAAATAACTTTTGGCCACCTGACTATGAAAGCTACAATAAGGTACAAAATTGCATAATCCAAAATTTGTTATTCGATCTTCTTATTATAGATTATTTTACATGAGACAGTTTAACGTTTTTCAATAAACTTGTGCCGACGTATTTAAAAATGTACGCTACCGCAGCTTACAGAGAACTCTTTACAATAAATTGTCTAACGCATTGCAATTTCAATCAGCATTTCATTTCACGGCGCGACGAATATCATTCACTCTAAGTTATACGACTGCAAAAAACTTTTGGCCAAGGAACTTTTAAAACTACAATAAGGTGCAAAATGGCATAATTCTAAGTTGATTATTAATACTTTTTATTAATGATTTTTTCCACATTATGAATTTTAAACTATGTTAACGCGATCTACTCTTGTTTTTTACTAGTTAGCAAATTTTGGGGTTAACTTACGCGATATAAACTCTGCTGAAAATCAAGCCTCAATAAAATTTAGGTGAGTAAGTTCTTTGTTAACACAGTCAAAAGTCAAAGCCAAAATAGGGTTGTTCAAATGGAATTAAAAGATATTTTACAAATTTCAGTCAAACTATTTAGATTAATCAATAAAAATATCGTAAGAAAATACATTTTTAAACCTACTTTTTCATAAATTAAGACTTTGGTCATCGAAGGCTGCAGTACATTTAAAAATTGCAATGCGTTATATTAAAATAATTTGGAAAATTTGCAGTAATTTTAAAAACTATCGAAAAAGTCAAAATGGCTGTTATATTTTCATGATTGAGTTATTAAACACGCATGCGTGTTTTAAAAAGTTTCTTCAAAGTCAAAATTACAAGTTTGTTGCGGTAAACCTTTTAGAGCTCACAAAAAGGAGGATAAAACAGTTTTCTCTTATTATATAGGATTCAATCAAATTTGAGATCAGCGTAGAGTTGAATAAACGTTGCATTAGGAAGATACCAAGAAAATGATCATGTTAGGCTATTGTGTGTCATCTAATGTAAATTATGTGCCAGTAGTATTTATATCACGGTGCGCCTGGAAACAATACGCCGTATTAACGAAAAATGTCACCGGCAAATATGCAAGGGGCTGTGTGTTCAATACTCATTCATGGCAATATCTTTTTCAAAGCTTGTAGAATCAGTTCAGACCGACTTATAAACACAGTAATTGTATTTACATAAGGGGTTTTTCTGTGGAAATCAAACTGTTAGCAATTTAATTTTGATCAGACACATCTCAAAAAATCATCTTGATAGTTGTTTTTGAAGTTGTTCAGGTAATTGCTTTCCAACATGTCTATTTGTTTGCTTTGAAAATTGGTGTAGCAAAAATAAACAACGAATAGATTTGGTTTTATTAGTGCTATTTAAAATTGCCACTTTCAATGTGTGCTTAAGCTCGAGATGTTTGAGTCAGATTCCTAACATCAAAAGGAGAAAGTTTTGCAGACGACTCGTGCCATTAAGTATTAGAATAACTCATTATCACCTGTCGTCTGCTTAAACTATTGTTTCGAAATACATATAAGAATTATAACAAGCCTCTCCGGCACTCCGCCAGTTCTAGTCATTTTATGAAATCGATTAGAGAGTTGAAATAGTACAAAAAGTGTTTCAACGGATTAGTTCAGATTTATTGAAAAATGTATGCTACCTCAGTTTGTCAAAAACAATTTAAATTAATATGCCTAATGCATCGCAAGATCATTTACCACTTCATGTTACAGCGCGATGAATACGAGCCTTTTCAAGTTTTACAACTACAAATAACTTTTGGCCACCTGACTATGAAAGCTACAATAAGGTACAAAAT